>NW_007380158.1:32525-72623 GCF_000475195.1 Diaphorina citri | reverse complement strand
TCCCTACCATTGCATGGTGCATTTGGTGTTTCTCGAGTATTTTATTAATTATTAATTGTTTCTTTTATTATTTCTTTTATTTACAATAATAATTATAATTTTTGGTGAAATAAATTTTGTGTTGTTTTTTCCCTACCATTGTTTTTTCCCTACCAGTGGTTTTACAATAATAATTATAATTTTTGGTGAAATAAATTTTGTGTTGTTTTTTAAAAACCCAGCTACGATCCCCGTAGTGGTTACTTGTATACGTGTATCATAAAGTCTAGTAGGTAAGTAAATAGTAAAATCTAAGTATATATACGAGTATGTATGCAGTTTGAATCAATCTTGGACTTATGAATTGGACCGACCCCTTAGCTTATGTTTACTCTGCACCAGCCTCCTAACTAACCTCACGACCCACGACCTTATACGTAGGAGGTCCGAGGTTCAATTCCCTATGGAGTCAACAAACAAAGATCTGTACTTGGACAAAACCCCAGAAAAGTCCATGTGAAAACACCGGAGGCTCCGTGTACTTGGACAAAACCCCCAGAAAAGTCCATGTGAAAACGCTGGAGGTTCCGGGTTTGATTCCCGGCGGGGTTGTGAAAATTCTCTGCTTTGTCACACGGCGGGGTTGTGAAAATTCTCTGCTTTGTCACACGGCGGGGTTGTGAAAATTCTCTGCTTTGTCACAAATAATTGATGATTTGATTTCGAAGGATTCAAGGTTTACAATGCCATTCACGTACAGAAACAATATCTGGGCTCCATCCATGTCCAAGATGAATCGAAATATTGAAATAAAAATTGTTGCCTTATCTAGCAATCGAACCCGAGACCTTCTGCTTAACAATCTAGTGTCATTCCTGCCTCGGTGGTGTATCTATTGGTCAAGACGCAAGCGTGGCAAACAGGAGGGCGTGAATTCTCTTCCAGTCCAGGTATTTTCATAAATTCATAATTCAGACAACTTATGAAATGAATTTTTAAATTTTTATCCTCAATATTATTTGAGAATTTGGCCACAATAACAGTGGTAGCCTACTGCTGGAGTAAAGGGACTTTTCAGTCCTGTGCGAGCAGTATAAATAAGCACTAATATTATCATTATACGGGTGCACGTGGTATATTTATTTAAAATATGTAGATATAATTAACTAAAAAATAAATAAACAGTATTATCATTTCCTGTTTTTCTGATCAATGAAATAGATACATATTATATTTACCGCTCTTCCGATCTCAGTATTATCATTTCCTGTTTTTCTGATCAATGAAATAGATACATATTATATTTACCTAATTTTTGTGTATTTGTGTATGTCAGTTTGAATAATATGTGTTTTATAATTGTGTACTTACCTGTTAATAATAATATCCTGAGTGAAAACTTGAGATGCGAGCACTCAAGTTGAGTGAAAGTGAACACTTGAATGAGAACCTTGGGAAATGAATTTTGCCCGACCTTTCAAATAACAACTTGGTAGCAAAGTATTGGGAAAATGACACAATAGTCAACTCCCAGCATTTAAAAAGATCAACAACTTGAGTGAAAACCTGAGACGCGAGCACTCAAGTTGAGTGAAAGTAAACATTTGAGTGAAAAGCTTTAAAGATACAATTGAGACTGGAAGTAACACACTAAAAGTTCACTCTGAAGCTTAGATGTAGGCGCAAACAGCCCCAAAAGATGGGTTAAGCTTAATACGAACCTGCGAAGGCTGGAAAACGTCTGAGTAAAACATTCGACTTTGCAAAACGTTGTGCAACGTTTCGAAAGGTTTCACGCTCATCTTTTCCTTCTGATTGAAATGAGATCGAAAGTAAATGAACTACTGAATATGCGGACCCTCAAGTTGAGTGAATGTGAACTCTTGAGTGAAAATATGTTAAAGTGAACACAGGAATTGAGTGAATACGGTTGTCAAGTGTGTGGAAGTTGTTGAACATATTGAAAGGTAAGTGTAATGACGTTAAATTGTAAAAAATACCACATTGCATGTTTTAACGTTTTACATTAGAAAACACAAAACAACCATTCATATTGTTATCAGTCTGACAGTACATATTACATACTTTAAATTGTAAATATAAATGATCTAGAAACTCTGGGATACCTAACCTTACTTTTTAAGATAAAAACAACTTTCCTGGGTCATATTAGAAAAATATTCTTCACGAAGATTCAAGATTTTGAAAATTTAACTTGGAACTTTATCCTTGGAACGGATAAGATTCGTTCTCAGAAGAGTTGGCTTTCTTCTCTCGCTCTCGGGACGATAAGACCTCTGGTGTTACAGTTTCCTCTATCAATCCTCTTAACCTCTTGAAAAAAAAACTTCTCCCTATCAAACCTTATGAAAACAAGAGCCCTTCATAGACAAGCCCTTCAATTGAATTTATGATAATTTTATATCTTGATCACTTTTCGACGTGTATTTACCAAGTTGTTCGAATTATTTTCATTATCAATTCCTTTGATCTCGATATAATTCACACTCAAATCTGAAACCAGAATTTCCTTTCCTGAGGATATCAAGAATAAGGTTTAATTACCCTCATTGAAATTTGTAATATCTTAATCTAACATGGTAAATTCTCAACATATTTCACATCGAAAGAAAAACAATTTTTCAAATGGATTTTCCTTAAGAAATCAAACAACCTGGGTTAGGTAGGTACATTTATGTTTTCCTGTCTGATGTGTGGTAGGTACCGTGGTAGTAGGCACATAAGTGTATAGGTACTGGGTAGGGTACATAGTATCAAAGCTCTCATGCAAGTATCCATTTTACCACAGTAGTGTATGTCGCCTTTACATTTACATGCATCATAGCATCGTAATTCATTAGGTAGCTAACCACATAGGTACACCTACTTCAGTTTTACATTTTTTTTTTTTTTTTTTTTTTTTTACATAGGTACCTATTTAATTTTTTTTTTTTTTGGCACGATTTTCCATAAGAAGCTATCTACATCTCTAATCAATACCGTAAATACCTAAGATCGTTATTAATTTCACATATGTATTTTCATATCAAAAAATATTTATATATTTATTTATTTTTATTTGAATCTATTTTCCTTTTTTAAGAGGTTTGTCAGAGAAAATTGTATGTAACAACGGTTGATGGCTAAAAGTTCTATGTATTTCAATTGAATTTTGCCTTTTTTAGGTGTCCAACGTCACTGTATAACTCCGAAGATCTTTTTGGTGACGGTTCCTTCTATTTGAAACTAAATAATCAACAATAACATTTATCTCCGAATATCGAATAACTCATTTGTGTCCTATAATAACACCGCCATAACAAAGTTCACTATATCCCAAGGGACCTCTACCTAACTGTCTGGTTTGTAGGAAAAAACCCAACCCTGCTGTCTCCAAGAAACAAGAGTGCGTCATGGAATGGAATATTTTTGTGAAATGCGATTAATTTTGTGAATGTGTTTGTGTTTCAGTGGAAAGTTTTGGGTTCTTTTTTGGTTGTGGAAGAATTTCTTGATTTGAAGGTAGGTAGGTAGATATGGTTTAGGTAGGGAGTATCCCTTGTATGATGTTACGATTAGTCCAGTGTAATGCACTTTCTTGCTATGTATAATGTTCCGGGTTCGAATCCTACCTGTGGGGAAAAGTGAAATCTGATACATAGTGTATGGAAGCGTTTTGCTGTTAACGAAATTTTCCTATAAATAGATATAAAAGAACAAGCAGATGATGTCGAAAGAGAAATTACCATTCTATTCTTTTTCTATCATTCTTCTTCGCCTTTTCTCTTGTTCAGTTTTTCGTCCGACTATCGAGTGTTGGTTTGATGACACTGATGCTACAAACGGAAGTTCAGTTCTGTTAGTTATACATATAGTCATCAAACAGGACTTCCTAAGTTCACTAGCACTACGTATGTCTTCAGGACAATAGCATAGCGCTATTCTCAAGACATCTTATGGCTATAGGCTATATAATAGTCCTATAGATATCTATTGTGCACAATGCACATACTATAAAACAAATATTAAATGGAGTATTGGAGGATAAGCATCCCTCCCCCAGCTCCCAACATCATCTAATTTCCCCTCTTTCTCCTTTCATTATCATATTTTCTCAGTCTCCCCCTTTTTCCTCGTCTCTAATATACAGATACCCTCATACCACTACCGAAAAAAGGTTTTTAGCTGAAGGCGAGAGAGAAATTGCTGCGTACCATATTAATATTATCACGACTATCCTGCTGTATTCAATCCTGAATGATGATCCTTTCCCCTTCCATCATTCGATTGGAAGAGAATGAGAAAGGAAGGAGGAGAAAGAAACGGGAGAGGAGAGCGAAAAGTAGGGATAGAGAGAGAACGAGGTAGGAGGGAAAAAGAAAGAGAGGCGTAATCAGAGAACTGATAGAAGGCATCACAGAATATAGGAAAAAAAGTGAGGAGGAAAAAAAGGTTATAAATATATATGAAGGAAAAGGGGGAATAGATCAGTTGCGCTTACTTGGGTGATGTTTCAAAGTCATAGAGCAGGAAAAATGAGGACCAACGGAATTTTTCTTTTTCTTCTACGACTTCTAGATCCCGAGATAAATCGATTTAAAAAATGCCGGTAAATCGTGAATTTTGACGTCACGGCATACGCTCCCGTACACGATGACGTCACATCAAATGTCCCGAGCAAAGCTCCCTCGCAGGCAACACATTAATGTGTTTGTGCGCATACGTTTCTGCGCATTTCTTTCTGCTCCTCCGCAAGCGTGCTTGCATACTGGCGCTACCTAGCGGACGAAAAAAACAACTGCCTAAACGAAAAAAACAACTAAAGTCTGACGTCACACATCTGTGAACTCTTTCTTTTGAACGGAAAATAAAAATTGAATTTTCGACTTTTTACAGTTATTTTTTCGGAGTTTTGACCTCGGATTTGGATTTTTCCCAACATTTTACATAGGAATCGACCATTTATTTATAATTTTTACCTATTTGCAACTGCTCTATTTAAGGACATTTTTTTGAACGATTGCCCTTCATTATAATGCTTTAGCATATAGGAGGCCCGGACTGACAGGCCTAGACCGCGGTCTAGGCCTGTCAGTCAGAACGTGTGTGGCGGAAAATTTTCTGATCGCGGTCTAGGCCTGTCAGTCAGAACGTGTGTGGCGGAAAACTTTCAGATCGCGGTCTAGGTCTGTCAGACAGTCGGAATATGTGTGGCGGTTATTAGGCCTTAGACTAAAAACAGGGAGGAGCTGAGAGCAAAGAGCATAGAGTTTTCTGCTCCCAGTTTTATGCAGTTTAAAGTCGTCACTTCCCTCTATCTGCTCGTTGCTCTATGCGCTAGCTCTTCATGTCACTCTGTTTTTAGCCTTAGGCTAAATCCGTCATGTCGAAAGTCATAAGTGCTAGAGGGGTCGGTAACTATTATTAAAAAAAGAAAGAAAAAAATCCCCGCATTGAACGTGTTAATATGAATGAGAGTCCAAAGGTTGTATTTATGTTTACCTGTTTGGAAATTCAATCCAGAAAAAAAAATTAGGTACCTAAAAAGTTGAGAGGAAAAAAATTCGGCCCAAATTCCAAACCGATCACCCCTATATCAGAGCCCGTCACTTGCCAAACCCCAACATAACCTACTTGGCCTTTGCAGAGAGTGGATCGTTTATTATTCAACATTGAAATATTGAAATAAATTTCATAATTTAAACATTTAATGCCAAACCGATCACCCCTATATCAGAGCCCGTCACTTGCCAAACCCCAACATAACCTACTTGGCCTTTGCAGAGAGTGGATCGTTTATTCAACATTGAAATAAATTTCATAATTTAAACATTTAATAGATTTTGTTTTAATTTTATTACCAATTACTAATTGTCAATTTTAATTTTTTCGTTTATTTCCAAATTTTTACGTGTTAATTTCGTGTCTTCAATTTTCGTCATCGACTTTTAAACTTCTTTCACATTATTTTTGGTACTTTTTTCGTGAACTTCTTTACTTAACTTGAATCCTCTAGTCTACATTTCAGAGTTCTTTTTCGTTTATTTCCAAATTTTTACGTGTTAATTTCGTGTCTTCAATTTTCGTCATCGACTTTTAAACTTCTTTCACATTATTTTTGTTACTTTTTTCGTGAACTTCTTTACTTAACTTGAATCCTCTTGTCTACATTTCATAGTTTTTAACTTTTTGTTCCTATTATTTAATGTACATATTTTAGAAATAAGTCGTTCTTTGATATGAATAATTTTAATTTTAACCTGTGATGTTTTTTGACTGAAACTTTTGACTGAACCGAGAAACAAAACTTTTCGCCCACCGGGATTTCATTTTTCCATCGATTTTTTTCTTTTTTTTTTTATCCTAGTGACAGTTTTTTCCAACTTTTTCTGATCTTCTGAGCAACGAAATCAAGGCTGTGGTCAAAAGGTGAGTTTTTTTTTCCTTTTCTATTACCTACAATACCTACCTCTTTATACAAACGTAGCTACCTAAGACTCCTAAAGCCGGAGGCGTTCTCTACCACCTAACCTTTCGAGCTCTATTATTATGTAACCAAATTCTCAAATAAAAAAGCATAAAATTCCGTGCCTCAGTTGGGATCGTACCCACGCCCTCCTGTTTACAAGGCGATCGGCTTGACCAAATCAAGGCTGTGGTCAAAAGGTGAGTTTTTTTTCCTTTTCTATTACCTACAATACCTACCTACCTCTTTATACAACCTAAGACTCCTAAAGCCGGAGGCGTTCTCTACCACCTAACCTTTCGAGCTCTATTATTATGTAACCAAATTTTCAAATAAAAAAAGCATAAAATTCCGTGCCTCAGTTGGGACCGTACCCACGCCCTCCTGTTTACAAGGCGAGCGGCTTGACCACTACGCCACCGAAGACGGTTCAGGGAATGGCATATGGAATAATTTTTCAAGTACCCAAACGGAATCTTTTCTTTGACGTTTCAGCACCCTCTCAACATCATCATCAGAACGTAACTCACCATGGATTTGATCACACTACTCCTCACCGCTATACTAATAGGTATAACCTCATCCTACCTGTTCAAATTTCTGAGTCGCCGATTCAAATTCATTCAGTTGATCAATAAGCTACCAGGACCTCCTGCGTTACCCTTGCTGGGAAATGCACTTGACAATGCAGTGCCGCGAAACCGTAAGTGTCTTGTATTTATACCTACTTTAATCCCTTAGGTATATCGGCTTTGTTCGAGTTTTTTTTGGGTCACATTAGGATGTTCCAAATTTCACGCGGCGCGGGCCGCAGCTCACAAAATACATTGGGAAGGATCCCTCTTGAGAGCCGAAGAACTCAAGTTTGACATCCCGTCTATCCAGGAATGGAAAATTTTGGTCAAAAATTTCCGCCCTGCCCGGGATTCAAACCCAGCACTTCCGGATTAAATGCACTTGACAATGCAGTGCCGCGAAACCGTAAGTGTCTTGTATTTATACCTACTTTAATACCTTAGGTATATCGGCTTTGTTCGATTTTTTGGGTCACATTAGGATGTTCCAAATTTTATGCGGCGCGGGCCGCAGTTCACAAAATACATTGGGAAGGATCCCTCTTAAGAGCCGAAGAACTCAAGTTTGGCATCCCGTCTATCCAGGAATGGAAAATTTTGGTCAAAAATTTCTGCCCTGCCCGGGATTCAAACCCAGCACTTCCGGATTGAATGCACTTGACAATGCAGTGCCGCGAAACCGTAAGTGTCTTGTATTTATACCTACTTTAATACCTTAGGTATATCGGCTTTGTTCGACTTTTTTGGGTCACATTAGGATGTTCCAAATTTCACGCGGCGCGGGCCGCAGTTCACAAAATACATTGGGAAGGATCCCTCTTGAGAGCCGAAGAACTCAAGTTTGGCATCCCGTCTATCCAGGAATGGAAAATTTTGGTCAAAAATTTCCGCCCTGCCCGGGGTCCGAACCCAGCACTTCCGGATTGCGAGTCTGTTCTCAACCACTCGGCCACAGAGGCGGACCTAAGATAATATTATTTGGCATTGTTCTCCATGAAAGCGGGGGGAGCATCGCTTCCCTTCCTTTCTATAGTTTTTTTCTTCACCCTCCAACTTGTCACTTACCGAAAATAGTAAGTGATTATTCAACCTGGATTCTAAGACTCCCATTAGATCGGTAGAGGCGGACCTAAGATAATATTATTTGGCATTGTTCTCCATGAAAGCGGGGGGAGCATCGCTTCCCTTCCTTTCTATAGTTTTTTTCCTCACCCTCCAACTCGTCACTTACCGAAAATAGTAAGTGATTATTCAACCTGGATTCTAAGACTCCTATTAGATCGGTATACTATTGATGGGTTTATAAAATCTCACTACACGGTACTCATTTATTCTCAGAACTCATGAAGACCTGGATGGCGAGATCTCACAAGTACGCACCTATCTATCGTAGCTGGGGCGGACCAGTGGCGGTGCTTCATCTGACCAGACCTGAGCACATAGAACTGATTCTGAACAGTAGCAAACACATTGAGAAGTCCCTGGTGTAGTTTGCTACTGTTCAGAATCAGTTCTATGTGCTCAGGTCTGGTCAGATGAAGCACCGCCACTGGTCCGCCCCAGCTACGATAGATAGGAGCGTACTTGTGAGATCTCGCCATCCAGGTCTTCATGAGTTCTGAGAATAAATGAGTACCGTGTGGTGAGATTTTATAAACCCATCAACAGTATGCTGATCTAATGGGAGTCTTAGAATCCAGGTTGAATAATCACTTACTCTTTTCGGTAAGTGACAAGTTGGAGGGTGAGGATTAGGCACTGGACTACTGACATCCACTGGTAAGCGAAAACTTCAAAGTAGATTCATGTTGTGTTGGAAACAATATTTATTCAGTATTTGGTGTTACAATATTTATTGGTGAAACAATATTTATTCAGTCACTAGAACTCCTGTTAAACTAACAGCCAGTTAAGTTCCATTTAATTTGTATTGGCGTCATGGAATGGAATATTTTTGTGAAATGCGATTAATTTTGTGAATGTGTTTGTGTTTCAGTGGAAAGTTTTGGGTTCTTTTTTGGATGTGGAAGAATTTCTTGATTTGAAGGTAGGTAGATATGGTTTAGGTAGGGAGTATCCCTTGTATGATGTTACGATTAGTCCAGTGTAATGCACTTTCTTGCTATGTATAATGTACCGGGTTCGAATCCTACCTGTGGGGAAAAGTGAAATCTGATAGTGTATGGACGCGTTTTGCTGTTAACGAAATTTTCCTAAAAATAGATATAAAAGGACAAGCAGATGATGTAGAAAGAGAAATGACCATTCTATTCTTTTTCTATCATTCTTCTTCGCCTTTTCTCGTGTTCAGTTTTTCGTGAGCCTTTCAATCAGCGCTAGAGTGCTTTTATGCTGACATTTGCTTTAGGCTCCAAAATTTTACGAGTGGATGCCCTCCGCACTCAACCTTTGCTATTTCTTTAGCAAGGGAAATTTCAGGCTGGTGTCCTCCCTGCTTAAAGTCTCCCAGCCAGACTTAGTCTTTTGATCTCATAGTTTTTCCCTAAACAATTTACATAGGGAGAAAGGGTAGGTAATACAATGGTAATAATATAGAAATAAAGTCCTAGGAAGCCTTTCAATCAGCGCTAGAGTGCTTTTAGGCTGACATTTGCTTTAGGCTCCAAAATTTTACGAGTGGATGCCCTCCGCACTCAACCTTTGCTATTTCTTTAGCAAAGGAAATTTCAGGCTGGTATCCTCCCTGCTTGAAGTCTCCCAGCCAGACTTAGTCTTTTGATTTCTTAGTTTTTCCCTAAACAATTCATAATCGTTTATTGACAATAATTTTTGACAATTTACATAGGGAGAAAGGGTAGGTAATACAATGGTAATATAGAAATACAGTCCTAGGAAGAGCATGAAATAACAATTCGGTCAGTCATGCATACATAGTCCATATTTATCTTTAAGATGTACATACATATTATTTATGTAGGAGTACATACTAATATGTACATCAGTCATGCATACATAGTCCATATTTATCTTTAAGATGTACATACATATTATTTATGTAGGAGTACATACTAATATGTACATACATACATACGAGATTGTAATAGGGTTGAGGTGAATAGTCCACAACTCCACACACTCTGGGCAGTTCATTCTCTATTGGACTTTGCCTGGGACGAGCCTCTAAACTTTTCCTCACACCTCTGTACACCTGACCTCTCTGTAAAGCTCTCTGCTATCAGCTAGTATAGTAATTGATTTCTGTTTATCAGTATAATCGGATTGCAGTTTGTAATTTGTACTGTGTAAATTCCAAGACCATTGTTGTTTTGCTGCCCCGCTTTAACACGTTGAGTTCCCACGCACCCTCGAGTTCCCTTGACCTCCCCTATGCGCTATGCTCTCCACTCCACGTTATAATCATTACAGTGCTTTAGCATGTAGGAGGCCAGGTTTTGATTCCTGGTAAGGTGGAATTTTTTTTTCATGAATCAATCCTCGGCGTATATTTTCACTTCCGCAGAGTCGGGTATTTAGGGGCCCCTATATGTAGTGAAAATTTTAAAAATAATGTTGTACATGTATTATACTAAAAAATATCGACCTATAATTTGGAGCATCTATAGTTCCAAATTGTCTTGGAATTTTAAAAATCTCCAATGGCCATGGGTATTGAGATCAATGCACAGAGGGATTCCAAGTCTGACTATGTGCGCGCTGTGTATGAAATATCTGAACTAACTATTGTACGATCCCTCAGACCCTGGCTATGGCATCCACTTGTCTTCAAATGGACCAAATACGGTAAGCCATTTTGCTTCGTTTCATCCCAATAAGTCCAATTTCCAATTTTTCCTTTATTTATTTATTTATTTATTTATTCAAAAAGCAAGTACCATTCATCTTCCATGTCGGGTCCCGTCCAACTCAGTATTCTCCAAATAATCAAATCACATAGTTTTTCTTATCGTCCCGAAATCGAAGATTATTATGTAACCAAATTCTCAAATAAAAAAGCATAAAATTCCGTGCCTCAGTTGGGATCGTACCCACGCCCTCCTGTTTACAAGGCGAGTGGCTTGATCACTACGGTCTGTATTATCCAGGCTTTGAGCCCATTTGCCAAAATTGTTACTCAATCTCTATCTTGTTTGTATTATCCAGGCTTTGAGCCCATTTACTCAATCTCTATCTTGTAGGTCGCCGTTATAACCAATGTCTCTCAGTACTACACGGATTTACCAACAAAGTAATTAAAGAGAGAAAGCAACTACTGGAGGAGAAGAAAAACATCGGAGGTGACAAGCCTGACACTACAGAGGATGAAGATCTCGGTAAGTGTTAAGCAACGTCGAGTGAGGTTGGTATTTGAACGGGTGACAATTGGAGGAAGGCTTAATGTTTTCTGAATTTGGGGTGTCTCAGAGAGTCGTGAGTCTATCCAACTTGAAATGAGTAAACAGTGGCTACTTTACCAATAAATTGAGTGGAAAACAGTCCCTTTAGTGTGATCACGCCTACATTTCATTTCAAAATCCTGGATGTTTTCGTGGATGTATTTGTGGAGAAATGTCAGATCCTTGTGGACAAACTAGGAGACAAGTGTGATGGAAAGGCATTCGATGTGTATCCATTCATCACGCGATGTGCTATGGATATTATTTGTGGTAAATGTTCTACACGGACATTCAGTTTTTCTTCTAAGACAAGTGTTTTTTTTTAACCCCGATTTTTATTTCGAAGCAATGAAACAACCGCTACATTGGACTCGTGTGGTCTGTGTCGTAGCATGCCCATCCCGTAGTATGTCCCTCATCAGATGGGCGAGAAGAGACACAATACTGTCAATACTTCCCATATAGGTGCTGTGTCAACAAGAGAACACCAGAAACTACATAACGCGTTACGTTATCAATGTTACCATGATTCTTCTTTACTCTTTATTCATCAGACAGCTCCCATGGCGTAGTGGTCACTGCATAATGCGGTTTTGTGTCGCCTAAAATGAAGTCACAACTCTCGGTCGGGGTTGTTTTTTTGGGGGGGGGGGTCACTAGGGAGCTATTCACTATGAAAACTATTTTTTTTTCAATAGCAGGAACAGAACCCGAGATCTTGATACAAGAGGTTTACCAGTGAACTAACCATGCCTTGTTCTTCTCTCTCCAGGTCAAAAGTTCGCTCTACTAGAGGAGAAATGTATGCTGGCATCTGTCCTGAGGAAATACACGGTAACATCCATGGAGAAACTAGAGAACCTTACACTTGACTTTTCAGTCCTATGCGAGCAGTATAAATAAGCACCATCATTATTATTAAGCTAACGGGTTGTTTGAGCCTGGAAAGAAGGTTGGTAAAATCCACCATCAATCTTTCAATTTCAAAGTGATTTTGAAGCCCCGCACTGCTCGGCTCGGCCTATATTAACACGAAATAGTACCAGCCTAGCTTAGTTAGCTTGGGGGGTAGCGCCCCTGTCTTGTAAGCGCTAGGTCGCGGGTTCGATTTCCGCCCGGAGTGGTTTTTTTCCTAAACAAATAAGGTTGGTTTTCAGAAAGGCTGGCTTTCTCCTATCCTGTCTTCGTTCTTTCTTTGCTTTTGGGACCTTAGCAGTGACAGGTCCATCTATCAAACCTCATAAAGACTGAACATGTTTTCAAGCGGTTTTGTTTCGCCAAATATGAATATCCTACTGACATTCTAATGTTATTCTATCATGTTGTACAGGTGCTAAGTGGCATTCGCATCGCAAAATGATCACGCCTACATTTCATTTCAAAATCCTGGATGTTTTCGTGGATGTATTTGTGGAGAAATGTCAGATCCTTGTGGACAAACTAGGGGACAAGTGTGATGGAAAGGCATTCGATGTGTATCCATTCATCACGCGGTAAAGTGAGGGTCATGGAGTAAACTGTGGGCCATAGAGTAAAATAAAATATGAGTCATGAGGTAAACTGTGGGTTATTTAGGAAAGTGTTAACCATGAGAAATTCAACTGTCAATTTCTATTTTCTCAAACTCACATCATTTTCATGACGACAGAATGTAAAATTTGGTTGGTAGCGCGTCTGCCTTTTAAGTGCTAGGCCGCGGGTCATCACGCGATGTGCTATGGATATTATTTGTGGTAAGTATTCTACACGGACATTCAGTTTTTCTTCTAAGACAAGTGTTTTTTTTTTTAACCCCGATTTTTATTTCGTAGCAATGAAACAACCGCTACATTGGACTCGTGTGGTCTGTGTCGTAGCATGCTCATCCCGTAGTATGTCCCTCATCAGATGGGCGAGAAGAAACACAATACTGTTAATACTTCCCATATAGGTGCTGTGTCAACAAGAGAACACCAGAAACTACATAACGCGTTACGTTATCAATGTTACCATGATTCTTCTTTACTCTTAATTCATTGGGCATTAGGGAACCCAAGTCTAATGTTGGACAAATTTCTGTAGGCTGTTCGTTACGTTAAAAGGTTAAAGCATTTTTTTAAGCTATAGAGGAGCTCTTTCACCCAATATCATTACAGTGCTTTAGCATGTAGGAGGCCGGGTTTGGATTCCTGGTAAGGTGGAATTTTTTTTTTTTTTCATGAATCAATCCTCGGCGTATATTTTCACTTCCGCAGAGTCGGGTATTTAGGGGCCCGTATATGTAGTGAAAATTTTAAAAATAATGTTGTACATGTATTATACTAAAAAATATCGACCTATAGTTTGGAGCATCTATAGTTTGAAATTGTCTTGGAATTTTAAAAAAATCTCCAATCTAGATCTTGGACCAGCCACTCACACTTAGACGGTCTATCAGACTGTCGCGTCGGAACTTTCAAATCGCGGTCTAGGCCTGTCAGTCAGAACGTGTGTGGCGGAAAACTTTCAGATCGCGGTCTAGGTCTGTCAGTCAGAACGTGTGTGGCGGAAAACTTTCAGATCGCAGTCTAGGCCTGTCAGTCAGAACGTGTGTGGCGGAAAACTTTCAGATCGCGGTCTAGGCTTGTCAGTCAGAACGTGTGTGGCGGAAAACTTTCAGATCGCGGTCTAGGTCTGTCAGTCAACGTGTGTGGCGGAAAACTTTCAGATCGCGGTCTAGGCCTGTCAGTCAGAACGTTTGTGGCGGAAAACTTTCAGATCGCGGTCTAGGCCTGTCAGTCAGAACGTGTGTGGCGGAAAACTTTCAGATCGCGGTCTAGGCCTGTCAGTCAGAACGTTCATCACGCGATGTGCTATGGATATTATTTGTGGTAAGTATTCTACACGGACATTCAGTTTTTCTTCTAAGACAAGTGTTTTTTTTTTAACCCCGATTCTCATTTCGTAGCAATGAAACAACCGCTACATTGGACTCGTGTGTTCTGTGTCGTCATATAAATGCGCATAGCGACCGGTGCCAGCATGGTAGGTAAACATTGGATTTTAGGATTATTGAGATATTGGGAAGAATCCTACAATGCTGCAGTGAGTACCAAAGTTGTGACATAATAACACAAAGAAATTGCATTTACATTTTATTCATCAGGCATTAGGGAACCCAAGTCTAATGTTGGGCAAATTTCTGTAGGCTGTTCGTTACGTTAAAAGGTTAAAGCATACTTCCCATATAGGTGCTGTGTCAACAAGAGAACACCAGAAACTACATAACGCGTTACGTTATCAATGTTACCATGATTCTTCTTTATTCCTTATTCACCGGGCATTAGGAAACTTAAGTCTAATGTTGGACAAATTTCTGTAGGCTGTTCGTTACGTTAAAAGGTTAAAGCCCTTTTTTTAAGCTATAGAGGAGCTCTTTCACCCAACCACGGGTTTTATAAGCTATAAAAATTGATAATCTTGAACTTTTGTTTCTTCACAGAGACGGCCATGGGTATTGAGATCAATGCACAGAGGGATTCCAAGTCTGACTATGTGCGCGCTGTGTATGAAATATCTGAACTAACTATTGTAAGATCCCTCAGACCCTGGCTATGGCATCCTCTTGTCTTCAAATGGACCAAATACGGTAAGCCATTTTGCTTCGTTTCATCCCAATAAGTCCAATTTCCAATTTTTCCTTTATTTATTTATTCCAAAAAGCAAGTACCATCCATATTCCATGTCGGGTCCCGTCCAACTCAGTATTCTCCAAATAAGCAAACTACATAGTTTTTCTTGTCGTCCCGAAATCGAAGAGCTAAGGAGGACAGGATAGGAGAAAGCCAGCCTTTCGGAGAACGAACCTTGTTCGTTTAGGATAACATCGCCTTGGGCGGGGGGAATCAAACCCGTGACCTAGCGCTTGCAATTACCCTCCAAACGAACTAGGCTTTGAACCCATTTGCCAAATTGTTACTCAATCTCTATTCCAGGTCGCCGTTATAACCAATGTCTCTCAGTACTACACGGATTTACCAACAAGGTAATTAAAGAGAGAAAGCAACTACTGGAGGAGAAGAAAAACATCGGAGGTGACAAGCCTGACACTACAGAGGATGAAGATCTGGGTAAGTGTTAAGCAACGTCGAGCGAGGTTGGTATTTGAACGGGTGACCGCCAACCGCCAATGCCATGATCACAATGTTTTCTGAATTTGGGGTGTCTCAGAGAGTCGTCAGTCTATCTTACTTGAAATGAGTAAACAGTGGCTACTTTACCAATAAATTGAGTGGAAAACAGTCCCTTTAGTGCATTTACTAAGGCATTGGATTCATAACTATGAGAACTGCGGTTCGAATTCAAGAAACTATATGAAAAAAATAAGCCAAATACAGCTAATTGAAAACTTTAAAGTTGTTTATCTCGAAACTAGATTTTCCGGATATGGCCCTTCTTACTGGCTGCTCCTCATTTGCTAAGGCATTGGATTCATAACTAAGAGAACTGCGGTTCGAATTCAAGAAACTATATGAATTAAAGAGAGAAAGCAACTACTGGAGGAGAAGAAAAACATCGGAGGTGACAAGCCTGACACTACAGAGGATGAAGATCTGGGTAAGTGGGTAAGTGTTAAGCAACGTCGAGCGAGGTTGGTATTTGAATGGGTGACCGCCAACGCCATGATCACAATGTTTTCTGAATTTGGGGTGTCTCAGAGAGTCGTGAGTCTATCTCAATAGCTAGGGTACTTACTTGAAATGAGTAAACAGTGGCTACTTTACCAATAAATTGAGTGGAAAACAGTCCCTTTAGTGCATTTTTGCTAAGGCATTGGATTCATAACTAAGAGAAGAAACTATATGAAAAAATAAGCCAAAATAACCCAAATATTACAAATGATTAAGTTGAAAGGAATTACTTATTATAATTTTATTCATTCATTTTTTCATTCTTGTTGTCCAGGTAAGAAGAAACGTATGGCATTCTTGGATCTCCTCCTAGAAGCATCGGAGCATGCTAGTACACCACTCACTGATGTCGAGATAAGAGAAGAAGTTGACACGTTCATGTTTGAGGTAAGGTACTGACCTAGGGTTTGCTATACATGGGTCTTTTTTATAAAATTGTAATATTTATTGTACACAAGACCTTGTTTAGACTGCGGGAGTAAAGTAACTTTTCAGTCTCATTTTGGCAGTATAAGCAGGGTATATTCTAATTCTAAGAGACTCGAGAATCGAACCCGGGACCTAGGGTTTTGCTTTGATGTCGAGATAAGAGAAGAAGTTGACACGTTCATGTTTGAGGTAAGGTACTCTGGGATTCGAACCCGGGACCTAGGGTTTGCTATACATGGGTCTTTTTATAAAATTGTAATATTTATTGTACCAAATACACAAGACCTTGTTTAAACTGCGGGAGTAAAGGGACTTTTCAGTCTCATTTTGGCAGTATAACCAGGGTATATTCTAATTCTAAGAGACTCGGGAATCGAACCCGGGACCTAGGTTTTTGCTATACAATCTATACATGGAATACGGGGCGCACTCAGCCTTGTGAGGTAGTTGAGTATGGAATACGGGGCGCACTCAGCCTTGTGAGGCAGTTGAGTATCTTCTTTGCATGAGTAGCGATCAGTGGCAGCATTACTAGGGTCAATATCTTCCTTGCATGAGTAGCGATCAGTGGCAGCATTACTAGGGTCAAAAGAAAAGTTGTAGAAATGATTAAATCAGTAAAAGAGGCTCTTAGTAATGACGGAGTTGGCGTTTTTCGTCTCAATCAGCCCTAGCTAGGGTAATTGCTTTGGACTGACATTTGGTTTTGGTTACAAAATTTTCACGTTTGGATGCCATTCTCACTCAATCTTTGCTATTTCTTTAGCAAGGGAAATTGTATTCGTTTTATTGGAAAAAAATCGGTTCACCCTTAAATATAAAAAAAAACCTTAAAATCGTAGAAATGTTATTTAAAATCCCCTATCCTCTCACAGGGACACGACACAACAACAGCCGGAATCTGCTGGTCTCTCTTCCTCCTGGGATCTCATCCCCACTATCAGGACAAAGTATGCGCTGAACTGGACACGATCTTTGCCGAAGACCCAGACCGGAAAATCACGATGCGAGATCTGAATGATATGAAATATCTGGAACGTGTCATCAAGGAGGATCTCATCCCCACTATCAGGACAAAGTATGCGCTGAACTGGACACGATCTTTGCCGAAGACCCAGACCGGAAAATCACGATGCGAGACCTGAATGATATGAAATATCTGGAACGTGTCATCAAGGAAAGTCTGAGACTATTCCCTAGCGTACCATTCATAGGACGAGTACTGTCTGAAGATACTCAGTTTGGTAAGATATAATATAATAGAATAGAGCAGAATAGAATATATATACCTTGTTTATCCTGCCATATTGAGAGTGAAAAGTCCCTTTAAACAAACATGTTCCCATTGTTCAGTCTAAACAAGGTCTTATTGTACATATATTTCATAGCTAAAGTTTACAATTATGTTGTTGTTTACTAATGCAAAGGAAGTAGTTCAACCTTGTTTAAATAACAAAAAGGGGAGGGGAAGAGAGAGAGAGAGAGAGAGAGAGAAAGCGTCTAAACAAGGTCTTATTGTACATATATTTCATAGCTAAAGTTTACAATTATGTTGTTGTTTACTAATGCAAAGGAAGTAGTTCAACTTTGTTTAAATTACAAAAACGGGAGGGGGAGAGAGAGAGAGAGAGAGAGAGAGAAAGAAAGAGGGAGAAAGAAAGAGGGAGAAAGAAAGAGAGAGAGAGAAAGAGAGAGAGAGAAAGAGAGAGAGAGAGAGAAAGAGAGAGAAGAGAGAGAGAGAGAGAGAGAGAGAGAGAGAGAGAGAGAGAGAGAGAGAGAGAGAGAGAGAGAGAGAGAGAGAATATATGTAGGTATAAGGGAAAGATATAACTAGCGAATGCCAAAGTAGTGTATATTGCATATTGAATAACAGCATTTTTTCAAAAACATAATTTCCCGTCTTCTCAACAGAGCGTCAATGAATGATTTCCTGTTTGTTTCTCAGGTCAGTACCTAGTACCAGCGGGTACTTACATCAATGTGGAGATATTCCATGTACATAGATGTCCGGATCAGTTTCCAGAGCCTAACAGTTTCAATCCGGATAACAAGCGCTAGGTCGTGGGTTCGATTTCCGCCCGGAGTGGTTTTTTTCCTAAACAAATAAGGTTCGTTTTCAGAAAGGCTGGCTTTCTCCTATCCTGTCTTCGTTCTTTCTTTGCTTTTGGGACCTTAGCAGTGACAGGTCCATCTATCAAACCTCATAAAGACTGAACATGCTTTCAAGCGGTTTTGTTTTCATTTCATTTTCATTCATTTTTCAAACATAGCAAAAGGTGCTCTCATTTATTTTTATATAATTATAATAAACAAGAATACAACACATTAGGTACAAACATAAGGTGGTGGTGGTGTTGTTGATGATGATATGATGTGATGTATTGTTTTAATGCTAAACTACCCACACTAAGGGACACTTGGTTAATAATATCCTACTGACATTCTAATGTTATTCTATCATGTTGTACAGGTGCTAAGTGGCATTCGCATCGCAAAATGATCACGCCTACATTTCATTTCAAAATCCTGGATGTTTTCGTGGATGTATTTGTGGAGAAATGTCAGATCCTTGTGGACAAACTAGGGGACAAGTGTGATGGAAAGGCATTCGATGTGTATCCATTCATCACGCGATGTGCTATGGATATTATTTGTGGTAAGTATTCTACACGGACATTCAGTTTTTCTTCTAAGACAAGTGTTTTTTTTTTTAACCCCGATTTTTATTTCGTAGCAATGAAACAACCGCTACATTGGACTCGTGTGTTCTGTGTCGTAGCATGCCCATCCCGTAGTATGTCCCTCATCAGATGGGCGAGAAGAGACACAATACTGTCAATACTTCCCATATAGGTGCTGTGTCAACAAGAGAACACCAGAAACTACATAACGCGTTACGTTATCAATGTTACCATGATTCTTCTTTATTCCTTATTCACCGGGCATTAGGAAACTTAAGTCTAATGTTGGACAAATTTCTGTAGGCTGTTCGTTACGTTAAAAGGTTAAAGCCCTTTTTTTAAGCTATAGAGGAGCTCTTTCACCCAACCACGGGTTTTATAAGCTATAAAAATTGATAATCTTGAACTTTTGTTTCTTCACAGAGACGGCCATGGGTATTGAGATCAATGCACAGAGGGATTCCAAGTCTGACTATGTGCGCGCTGTGTATGAAATATCTGAACTAACTATTGTAAGATCCCTCAGACCCTGGCTATGGCATCCACTTGTCTTCAAATGGACCAAATACGGTAAGCCATTTTGCTTCGTTTCATACCAATAAGTCTAATTTCCAAATTTTCCTTTATTCATTTATTCCAAAAAGCAAGTACCATTCATCTTCCATGTCGGGTTCCGTCCAACTCAGTATTCTCCAAATAAGCAAACTACATAGTTTTTCTTATCGTCCCGAAATCGAAGCCCTAAGGAGGACATGATAGGAGAAAGCCAGCCTTTCGGAGAACGAACCTTGTCCGTTGAGGATAACATCGCCTTGGGCGGGGGGAATCAAACCCGTGACCTAGCGCTTGCAATTACCCTCCAAACGAACTAGGCTTTGAGCCCATTTGCCAAATTGTTACTCAATCTCTATCTTGTTTGTATTATCCAGGCTTTGAGCCCATTTGCCAAATTGTTACTCAATCTCTATCTTGTTTGTATTATCCAGGCTTTGAGCCCATTTGCCAAATTGTTACTCAATCTCTATCTTGTTTGTATTACCCAGGCTTTGAGCCCATTTGCCAAATTGTTACTGAATCTCTAGGCGGATTTTATCCTGAAGGGATAATGTTCGTTCTGGGAACGGCTGGCTTTCTCCTATCCTGTCTTCCTTCTCTCTTCGATTTCGGGACGATAGGACCTCTTAAAAAGAAAAAAAAAAAAATGTAAAAACTCTTATGAATAATTGACAAGCGGTCTTTGTTTATTTCAGAACTGACTTGTGGTCCCGTAGCTATAAGGGGTATCATGATTTTCTTTGTTTATTGTTTTGTTGTATGTAATTCTGTCTTTATTGATTTTTCTCTTGTATGTAAATAATTATTTGATGTGTACATTATAATCATTCTACGTGTTTTCTTTGATGAACTGGTGTGTTCTTCATTTTCTCCTTGTAGCTTTTCTTCCTCAAATTGTACATGGTAAGAACATTGGTGATTGCTGAACTGTGCTTCAAACTGAGGGATAAAAATAGTTAATAACATTTCCAAAATTTGGTTTTTGTTTCTGTATAATGCTATCCAAATATTTTTATGGTGGATTTCACGAATGACTTGATGAGAGATTTAACTAATGGGAGCATTTTTAATGATGAAAAATCTGTTGTGAACATCACACGACTTTCTTATCCTATTGAATGGTGCTTATTTGGGTGTTCTGTTGTAACATTTACAATATCTCTAACCGTTTAGTCGATATATGTAGCTGAAAACCGTCAAAAAGCGTTAAAGCAGTCGAAACTCATCAAAAAGCGGTCAAAATACCGCCAACCGCAGCACCTATTTTAACCAAACGTTTTGTGTTGCATCCTTGTCACATTTGTGAACTACATACCAAATTTCAAGTCCTTAGCTTATACCGTTCCCGGGATATTGTTAAATTACACCGAAAACCACCAAAAAGCGGTAAAATGCCGCCAAGCGTTGCACTGGTCTTAACCAAAAGTTTCGTGTCGCATCCTTGTGACATTTGAAAGATTCATACCAAATTCCAAATTTCAAGTCTTTAGCTCTTACCGTTCTCGAGATATTTTGTTTACAGACAGACACACACACGGACCAATGGGTGAAACTTTGGATTTAGGGTTTAGGCTCTAGGGACCTCAAAACGTGTTTTGACACTAAAATGTGACCATCGAAAATTTGACCCGATTACATTACTTTCCTTCCTATAGGATAAGGAAAGTAAAAAAGGAGTTTCTAACTATCCAAACAGGAGTTTTTAAGAACTCCTCCTTTTTGTATTTTTAAAAAATCCTTTTGGGATGATTAAAAATTCTCCCATTAGTGAAATCTCTCATTAAGTCATTGGTGAAATTCACTATTAGTGTTTTATTGTTTCTTATTCAAACCAAAGTATTTATCAGGTTGGCTAGTAGTGTTAGGAACCAATAGGCAGCGCTCACATAGATGATCCAAGAGATACAAAAGTTCAGCCTCTCTTTGTAGATAAATTTCTTTTGATGATATTCTTTGGTAAACCGTTCATTCAGAAAGTATAAAACTGTTGCACGATACAAATGCACGAACATGGATTCCCATCGAAAATCTAACGAAGCATCAAACCGTTTTCTATCTGCCTTGGACATTTCATTCACCATCGCTCGAGTATTGTTGTTTGTAAAATGCCATTCGTTTGTTGCGAAATGTTCGATGGTCTTATTGAAAAACTTGATCTTGCGATAGAACTTCATAATCTGGGGCTTTCGATTATACCACCTTTCAACCAGGGAAAACATAATAGCAGGCGTTAAATGTAGAACAAGGAATAGGATCCTATACAGAAAGGTGTTACTGACGAAGTAAATGGATGGTGGCCACATTCTACATTGAGAACTTTCCTCAGCTAATATTGCGTACCTTCTATTCTTCTTTATGAAATCTATCAGCCTCACTCTATTGTCATTGTAGGAGACGTAGTTGAATACTGTAGGTCGGTCCTTGTTAGGTTGTTGTGTACTATGATACCAGGCGAGCGCAGTCATGGCATTAATAGTACGATCACCTGGGACTATGTCAATGACAATAGTAGTGTCTATTAGACTCACACGCATCAGCCCAATCCCTGCGGCCAATCCTACACCCATCACACTATTGAATCCTTTGATCTGAAATATGAAAACCACAATGATATGAATAACATTACCAAGAGCTAAAAAAACTTATAGTCCATGACTGTCAGTTGAGACAGAATAAGAGCCATAAATTTAGATTGGTAGTGTTCGACCAACTTACATCCCTTTGATTGGTAAGTTAGTATTTGATGAGTGCTAAGGAAGTCTTTAAGTTATAGTAGTGTCTATTAGACTCACACGCATCAGCCCAATCCCTGCGGCCAATCCTACACCCATCACACTATTGAATCCTTTGATCTGAAACATGAAAACCACAATGATATGAATAATATTAACAAGAGCTAAAAAAACTTATAGTCCATGACTGTCAGCCGAGACAGAATAAGAGCCATAAATTTAGATTGGTAGTGTTCGACCAACTTACATCCCTTTGATTGGCAAGTTAGTATTTGATGAGTGCTAAGGAAGTCTTTAAGTTATACAGGGTGGTCCAGAGTTACCTGACGGTTTTGATTTGCCCATTACTTTGTTATAACTTGTCGTAGCTTGTTCAAATTAATATCACTAAGTTTGGAACTATTAAATGAGCTTTTGTTACAATGAAGTCGTGGACCCCACAACATCAAGCTCTCGCTGTGGTGTTTTTTTTTTTTGGTCACTAGGGAGCTATTCACTATGAAAACTATTTTTTTTTTTTTCAATAGCAGGAATAGAACCCGATACCTTGATACGAGAGCTTTACCAGTGAACTAACCATGCCTTGTTCTTCTCTCTCCAGGTCAAAAGTTCGCCCTACTAGAGGAGAAATGTATGCTGGCATCTGTCCTGAGGAAATACACGGTAACATCCATGGAGAAACTGGAGAACCTTACACTCATGAATGAACTTATCCTACGACCAGAATCAGGAATACAAGTCAAACTCACACCCCGCGTACCAGCCAAACAGTAAACTGTGGGTCACAGTCTGTATAAAATGTGGGCCACACAGTAAAGTGAGGGTCATGGAGTAAACTGTGGGCCATAGAGTAAAATAAAATATGAGTCATGAGGTAAACTGTGGGTTATTTAGGAAAGTTTTAACCATGAGAAATTTAACTGTCAATTTCTATTTTCTCAAACTCACATCATTGTGATGACGACAGAATTTAAAATTTGGTTGATAGCGCGTCTGCCTTTTAAGCGCTAGGCCGCGGGTTCGATTACCGCATCAAAATTTTGTGCATCAATATGACCGGTAACGATATCCACTTTCTCGTGATAGTTTGGATTTGTCAATCTCAAGCGGTCAAAAACAGTGTCGTTAAAATAATCTCTCACGCGCTCGTCCACGCTATTAGATTTTCCCTTGCGTATGAGCAGAATAAGTTTGCGGATTTGTGGACAGCAGCGCAGTAGCTTCTCAACCAATAGGGAGCCGAGGAACCCAGTAGCTCCTGTGATGAAAACCGTTTGGTCCTTGTAGAATTCTTGGATAGGTGAGGGCGTATCATCATCCCATATTATGTCCTCAGCATTGTCTTCCTTTTCCAGTTTATCCCAAATAACACTGGGCTCACCGTTCTTGTCGAATATGACCGGTAACGATATCCACTTTCTCGTGATAGTTTGGATTTGTCAATCTCAAGCGGTCAAAAACAGTGTCGTTAAAATAGTCTTTCACGCGCTCGTCCACGCTATTAGATTTTCCCTTGCGTATGAGCAGAATAAGTTTGCGGATTTGTGGACAGCAGCGCAGTAGCTTCTCAACCAATAGGGAGCCGAGGAACCCAGTAGCTCCTGTGATGAAAACCGTTTGGTCCTTGTAGAATTCTTGGATAGGTGAGGGCGTATCATCATCCCATATTATGTCCTCAGCATCGTCTTCCTTGTCCAGTTTATCCCAAATAACACTGGGCTCACCGTTCTTGTCATTTGAATCCTTGAGAAGTTCGTCACTCATCTTAGAGAACATAGCAGGGTTGGCGTACACCATGGTTAATTTTATATTGAATAAATATTCACGAAAAATCTCTACTTATAGGTATTCAGTGTTTATTGGTAAAAACCAAATTTCATTTTACTTCTTCACATTGAATGTATAAATTTCATACTAGAGATATAACTTTTAGTTATAAAAATCTCTACTTATAGGTATTCAGTGTTTATTGGTAAAAACCAAATTTCATTTTACTTCTTCACATTGAATGTATAAATTTCATACCTACTAGAGATATAACTTTTAGTTAGGTTGTATTATTGATTAGGAGGGTCAGAGAGAAATCGTTTTGAATATGTAGATTAAAATCAAGAGACTCACTTAAAAATCAGATCACTTAATTTGACGAATATTATTTCGATATAAAACTTGCATTACTTTGATGTTGGAAGGAATTTAACACGAAATGTAGACTATACCTACTTTGAGAAATTAATGAAGAGTTGAAAAGGGAACGTGCAAAAAGTTGAAATTATTGCCAGTGCAATTATGACACCCGTCTCTATAGGTAACCTCTGACCTACACATATACAGGGTACCTATTTATAAAGTCTTTCCAAGGGCTGGATTTTTCGAAAACCGCTTAGAACAGGGGTTTCCAACTAGCGGCCTCCATACCATTTTTGTGGCCCGCGAACCTTTTTGAGATTTGTACAAAACTTACCTAAATGTAAAAAAAAGGCAAAAATCTTTTGGAAGGAATTTAACACGAAATGTAGACTATACCTACTTTGAGAAATTAATGAAGAGTTGAAAAGGGAACGTGCAAAAAGTTGAAATCATTGCCAGTGCAAATATGACACCCGTCTCTATAACCTCTGACCTACACATATACAGGGTACCTATTTATAAAGTCTTTCCAAGGGCTGGATTTTTTGAAAACCGCTTAGAACAGGGGTTTCCAACTAGCGGCCTCCATACCATTTTTGTGCCCCGCGAACCTTTTTGAGATTTGTACAAAACTTACCTAAATGTAAAAAAAAGGCAAAAATCTTCGAATGCTTTTTGAAAAAATTCGCTATCTGAGTTAACTTACGCAACCTTGGGATAAGATTGTGTTGCACACTCCAACTCATTTCCGGGATCTTTGTTTTTTTTTTTTTATATTTATTAAAGACCGGGATCATTGAAGCTTGATGGTGAAATTTCTACTGGTAGGGATGATATTTGTGGCTACAGCGATATCATATGCTGAAGCTTTATTGAATCTGTTTGCAGAAACGCAGCTTCAAATTTTTGTCGATGGTGGGATTCGAACCCGGGACCTTCTGCATGGCAAGCAAGCGCGTTACCACTGGACTAACCGTGCCCCCATATGCTGAAGCTTCATTGAATCTGTTTGCAGAAACGCAGCTCGATCTGCCCAAGACCACCACGTCCACAACAACCACCTCTACCACTACCATGAGAACAACCACGCTACATCCACACCACAGACATCATGGTAAAGACGCTACAGGTGAGTTGGGTGACCAAATCTTCGCCGTACATTTCTTCTGTAAGTTTAGTTATTAGTTGCGTTATTAAGGAGCGCGGTAGAGCTCCGACCCGCCAAGTCAAAGTTTGACCGCGCTACTAGAGATATCCGTAATACAGAGGGATATTGGCCTAGCGCACTGGGTGGTGCTCAGATAACTTTAGCTTCCAATGCCGATATGCCCAACCCTAGAAATTTTTGGGTTGAGAAGAGACCATTTTGGATGTTGAAAACTCCCAATGTTTTCAAGCACTACTACACCACCTAGTTTAAAGTTGGTAAACCAAATTCTATATTTTCCTTTGAAGGAGGATAAATACTGAAAAATTGATTGAAGCCATGACTTCGGCCCTTGTCATCAGATCAAGATCAAACTTATTAGACCTATGTTTTTACTTTCCTTAGGAAAACTCCCAATGTTTTCAAGCACTACTACGCCACCTAGTTTAAAGTTGGTAAACCAAATTCTATATTTTCCTTTGAAGGAGGATAAAATATAAGGATCTGAGGAGGGGAAATCGTGAATGAATCAACTAAAATCTTTCTGGAAGTTTACATATCCTGGACTAGGTTTAGTCCAGAGAAGGGAAGAATTCTTCTCACCGGACTAAAATCTTTCTGGAAGTTTACATATCCTGGACTAGGTTTAGTCCAGAGAAGGGAAGAACTCTTCTCACCGGGTCGTATTTATAGAATTTATTAGAAAGTGTTTGGTTGTGTTTTGAAGAGTTGAAAAGGGAACGTGCAAAAAGTTGAAATCATTGCCAGTGCAAATATGACACCCGTCTCTATAACCTCTGACCTACACATATGTATACAGGGTACCTATTTATAAAGTCTTTCCAAGGGCTGGATTTTTTGAAAACCGCTTAGAACAGGGGTTTCCAACAAGCGGCCTCCATACCATTTTTGTGGCTCGCGAACCTTTTTGAGATTTGTACAAAACTTACCTAAAAGTAAAAAAAGGCAAAAATCTCCAAATGTTTTTTGAAAAAATTCGTCCGGGGCGCGGCGCTCAAAATTCGATCGCACTGCATTTCTGAAAAGTTTGGAGGGGGGGGTTGCTCCCCTATGTACATATGTGGCCCGCGAAATACCTCCCTATGTAGCATGTGGCCCGCATACACATGGAGGTTGGAAACCCCTGGCTTAGAATAATTTTCATACATTTTTGAGCGATCTATTTTTTTGTCATTAAGTCGCAGACCCGCCTCCCTTTGTGTCCGATGTGGCCCGCGAAATACCTCCCTATGTAGCATGTGGCCCGCATACACATGGAGGTTGGAAACCCCTGGCTTAGAATAATTTTCATACCTTTTTGAGCGATCTATTTTTTTGTCATTATTCATTAAGTCGCAGACCCGCCTCCCTTTGTGTTCATAAATTTCAAATCTTAAATAAGAACCCTTACTAAGATAACGATCATAGTAAACGTCTTTTACAATTTTCGTTCAATACATTACTTTCCTTATAATTATTATACCGAGAACCCTTACTAAGATAACGATCATAGTAAACGTCTTTTACAATTTTCGTTCAATACATTACTTTCCTTATAATTATTATAAGATAAGGAAAGTAAAAACATAGGTCTAATAAGTTTGATCTTGATCTGATGACAAGGGCCGAAGTCATGGCTTCAATCAATTTTTCAGTATTTTGATAGGTGATTTGTGCTTCAAATATAGGTCTCTTTGATGATTTTTATTGAAATACAGACCCGGAAATGAAATTTAGAATTTCGCCCTATAGCCTCAATGGGTGAAATAAGATACCTAAGGAAAGTAAAAACATAGGTCTAATAAGTTTGATCTTGATCTGATGACAAGGGCCGAAGTCATGGCTTCAATCAATTCTTCAGTATTTTAATAGATGATTTGTGCTTCAAATATAGGTCTCTTTGATGATTTTTATTGAAATACAGACCCGGAAATGAAAATTAGAATTTCGCCCTATAGTCTCAAAGGGTGAAGAAGGGTGTTTCTAATAAATTTCATATTTAGGTCTGAATTTCAATATGAATCATTTGTGAGACAAATCAATTTTCAAAAGGAATTTCTTATTTTTGGTGCTTCCCCTGTTGGTGGAACGTCGAGAAACAAAGCATTGAAAAGGACATTGATTTGTGCTTCAAATATAGGTCTCTTTGATGATTTTTATTGAAATACAGACCCGGAAATGAAATTTAGAATTTCGCCCTATAGCCTTAAAGGGTGAAAAAGGGTGTTTCTAATAAATTTCATATTTAGGTCTGAATTTCAATATGAATCATTTGTGAGACAAATCAACTTTCAAAAGGAATTTCTTAATTTTGGTGCTTCCCCTGTTGGTGGAACGTCGAGAAACAAAGCATTGAAAAGGACACGTACCTAGGTAGCTCCGGCTTTTGAAAGAATGAGTCACAAATAAAAGGATCTTAAAAAGGGAGCCGAATTTATGACAAAACCATTCTGCAAAATATTGAAGTGTGTTAGAATTTTACACTTCAAAATTTCGGCATTTTGTTACGTATGTAAGTAGAAATATTCTAGGCGGTTCTCGATAAACCCATCAGCCTTAGAAAAACTTTATGAACACACCTTCAAAATTTCGGCATTTTGTTACGTATGTAAGTAGAAATATTCTAGGCGGTTCTCGATAAACCCATCAGCCTTAGAAAAACTTTATAAACACACTGTATATATTAGTCGATCATCATAGACAATGACAAATTTACATTTCAATATTCAATAGCAAATAGACCTTGTATTATTGAACTTGAAAATTAACTTTTTTTTTTTTGTCCAACAATAGAACCAGAGCTAATTGAAACTTAAAAACGTGAAAAATGATCGACTACTGGTACAGTCACCCTATATTAGTCGATCATCATAGACAATGACAAATTTACATTTCAATATTCAATAGCAAATAGACCTTGTATTATTGAACTTGAAAATTAACTTTACAGTTTACACTTTCATCATAGACAATGACAAATTTACATTTCAATATTCAATAGCAAATAGACCTTGTATTATTGAACTTGAAAATTAACTTTTTTTTTTATTGAACGTTATTTACAGAGGGAAACTATAACAATCAGAGTCCTTGTCCCTCTAATATAGGTTGTGAAAATTAACTTTACAGTTTACACTCTATAGGCAATTTACCTTGAAGTAATGCCACGCTTTGTCAGGGCAGTGTATAGCATTCCGTTCTAAAAACTTTATCGATAAGGAATCATTTAGGAACATATTATTTATTATTTTATTATGGAGAAAAAGAAAACTATTTTCAAGTCAGTAAAAAAAATCTGGTGTGAACATCACACGACTTTCCTTATCCTATTGAATGATGCTTATTTCAGTGTTCTTTTACCCTAATTTTTACAATATCTCTGCCGTTTTGTCGCTATACGCTGAAAACCGCCAAAAATCGGTCGAAATCTGTCCAAAAGCGGTCAAAATACCGCCAAGCGCAGCAACCATCTCAACCAAACGTTTTGTGTTGCATCCTTGTCACATTTTTGAACTACATACCAAATTCCAAGTCTCTAGAGTCTAGCTTATACCGTTCTCAAAATATTGTTAAATTACACCGAAAACCGCCAAAAAGCGGTAAAATACCGCCAACCGTTGCACCGGTCTTAAACAAAAGTTCCGATTGTTAAATTACACCGAAAACCGCCAAAAAGCGGTAAAATGCCGCCAAGCGTTGCATCGGTCTTAACCAAAAGTTTCGTGTCGCATTCTCACATTTGACAGCTACATACCAAATTTCAAGTCTCTAGCTCTTACCGTTCTCGAGATATTTTGTTTACAGACAGACACACAGATACACACACGGACCAATGGCTGAAACTTTGGATTTAGGCTCTAGGCCCTAGGGACCTCAAAACGTGTTTTGACACTTAAAACTGACCATCGAAAATTTGATTCGATTACATTACTTTCCTTCCTATATAGGATAAGGAAAGTAAAAAAAGGTATTAACCTGTTTTCGTGTTTGTGAAAGATCGCGTAATTTTTCCGTGGAATCCGAAATTAGGACTACATTATTTTATATTAAACATGTCTTTTAGATTAGAAGACCCGAAACCGGGAATACACTGGAAAGTGAGTGGGGCTGGAAATACATTGAAAAGTGATTTGGGCTGGGAATACACCGGAAATTGAAGGGGCCGGGAATATACTGAAAAGTGAGTGGTGTCGGGAATACGCTGGAAAGCGAGTGGGGCCAGGAATACACTGGAAAGTGAGTGGGGTCGGGAATACACTAGAAAGTGAGTGGGTCGGGAATACACTGGAAATTGAGGGGGCCGGGAATATAATGGAAAGTGAGTGGGACCGGGAACACACTAGAAAGTGAGTGGGGCCGGGAATAGACTGAAAAGTGAGTGGGACTGGGAATATACTAGGAGAAAAGTAACAACATTAAGATTATTTATAAATTAACAATAGATTATATTTTTATTATATTATTGATAAATAATATCCTATCTAAATAATATAAATATGTATACAGTGTTCAATTAAACAAGTGAGAATGCCAATTTATATTCTGGGTTGCATTTTGGTTTCACGTCTTTCAATTTTGAGTGTGATATTCTTTTTTCAACGGGTTTAACGTGTAACTGCTGTAAATCTGCTCAGCTAAATTTAATATTTATACCTCAGGATATAGAATCCGTCAAAGACTCGTCATGTTCTATATTGCTGACTCTCTATGAAACTACTCATTTTGTATAATCGCCGGTTATATCTTCTTTGATTATGCAATGTGCTAATCACAAATATGTTGGTATAATGTGAGAGTACAGGGCTGGCTTTCTCCTTTCCTGTCTTTCTTCGATCTTCACTTTCGGGACTACTGTAAATAAAAATACCTATGTTACCAGGAGAGGCTCTCTGTTAGAGTTGGCCCGGGGCCCAGGGTTTAGTCAGACTGTGAACGACCCTGACCTCTTATTTGTTTTTCTTCATAAATCATCATTTCCCCTCTAAACCTCAAATGAAACTTCTCGATTCACAAAAACGTGAAACCAAAAACACAACTGGAAGACTTAAATTTATTTAAAATACATAATGCATAACGAACAAACAATGAAGTATAGTAGAACCTCGATTATTTCAACTCCTAAATCCTATCTTATCAGAGGAAAAGATCATAGAAAGTGATCATTTCATTCAACCTCGATTATTTCAACTAGGTACCCCCGGTCCCAATTAGTTGAAATAATCGAGGTTCTACTGTATATTGTAACCAAGACCCATGATATTTTATCATACGGAAAGGCACTGTTTAACAGCTACATATTTCCAAAATACTTTCTACATCTTGGTTCCATTTCACTAAGCGCTTGGCTTAGTGATCAGTGGTGGCCTAACAGGGTCTCGAGAGCCTAGTTTTAATCAGTGGCGGCCTTTTCTCTCACACAGATCATCATGTAAACTATCGGGCGGTAAATAAATCTCCGTACCGTCCGTACGTACTTGAACCAGTGCCGGATTACGAGTGGTGTTGTGTACACTGCCCAGAGACGAGTAGCTGAAATGATGGACGAGAAAGAAATGTTGTTTGTTATTATAGGGTTAGGTTGAACACAAAAAGGAGCTTTTCTTTTCCACGGACGTGACTTCTGCATAATTACCAGTTTGAAGCCCGATTCTAAGTATAGAATAAGTGGAATAGAATAGACCCTGTTTATACTATCAGATTGGGATGGAAAAGTCCCTTCATTCCCGAAGTCTAAAAAAATCTGGTGTGAACATCACACGACTTTCCTTATCCTATTGAATGATGCTAAAATAATAATACTAAAAAAACAATACTTTCATTACTAGTATAGCTCGCTATACTGTAGTAATAGAAAGTAATACTAGTCTATCTTACCCCTGATCATAGAGAGTACAGTAAGGGATATTGAATTCTCGTATCGTTCTCCAAACGTTCTTGTAGCTCCAGTCTAGCATTGGATTGACACGCATGATCTCGGGCCAACCATTGTCAGTTTTCTGTAGAGGGAACAGATAAAACGAAGTGAGTTCCTAGTTTTATCGGAGATTTGTTTTATACAAATTCACGTGATCTAAATGTTTTAGTCCGATCGAAAAATCGGATTAAAACATTCGGGTTAAAACGTTTAGAGTCTAAATTCCAGACCTGTCTTCAGCATATTGTCAAAATTGTCTCATCCGCGAACTCAACATTCAATCTGACGAGTTACGAACCGCCCATGAAAATAATTTTCCTTTCGTCCGCCTGTTTGTTTCACCACTTACTATCGAACGGTTTGTTCGATTCTGATGAAATTCAGAAGAAAAATCTCAAGGTAATTAGTTATGCTGTTATACCCCCCCCCCCTCGGATTAAACACATTCGGGTTAACACGTTTCGAGTCTAAATTCCAGACCTGTCTTCAGCATATTGTCAAAATTATATCATCCGCGAACTCAACATTTAATTTGACGAGTTACGAATCGCCCATGAAAATAATTTTCCTTTTGTCCGCCTGTTTGTTTCACCACTTACTATCGAACGGTTTGTCCGATTCTGATGAAATTCAGAAGAAAAATCTCAAGGTAATTAGTTAATGCTGTTATACCCCCCCAAAAAAAAGTTGTTAACCTGCTCTCAACTTAACCACAAATAGGTAATTCATGGTTCAGATTTTACTATGACTACGAGTATCACTTACGGGTTTCACCACTTACTATCGAACGGTTTGTCCAATTCTGATGAAATTCAGAAGAAAAATCTCAAGGTAATTAGTTATGCTGTTATACCTCCAAAAAAAGTTGTTAACCTGCTCTCAACTTAACCACAAATAGGTAATTCATGGTTCAGATTTTACTATGACTACGAGTATCACTTACGGGTTTAAATTACATTGCCTACAGGACATTCGGGAAAACCCGGATGTAACCTTTGCTATTTCTTTAGAAAGGGAAATTTCAGGCTGGTCTACTCCCTGTTTAACGTCCCCTAGCCAGCTTAAAATGGCCTTTAGCCCTTCACCTTTAAATGAATACCACCCAGGACTACAAAACCGTCTTTGTGTTATTTTATAGCCGTTTTTATCTCTCGTAGATTATCAATACCTTTGCCAATCTGATGATATGATAAGACGATGCCAATATTAATACATGATATTGTCAATACGCCCATCTGATGAGGGACATACTACGACACAGACCACATGAGTCTAATGACCGGGGCCTCAGAGATTAAACTATGATTAACTTTTTCTTAAGGTTTGATAGAAGGAACTGTAACTGCTAAGGTCTCATCGCCCGGAAAGCGAAGATAGGATAGGAGAAAGCCAGCCGTTCCGAGAACGAACTTTATATATTTGGGATAAAATCCGCCGCGGGCGGGAATCGAACCCGCAACCTAGCGCTTACAAGGCAGACGAGATTTCAAGCTAACTAGGCTGGATTTCAAGCAATCTGATTGGTCCCTTTCAAAGTTTTTAGCCAACCAAATTGCTAATTCCAAAATTAAAAGTTAACAGTAGCCAATCTATAGTTAGCTTGGTTGGTAGCGCGTCTGCCTTGTACGCGCTAGGCCGCGGGTTCGATTACCGCCCGGGGCGGATTTTATCCTGAAGGGATAATGTTCGTTCTCGGAACGGCTGGCCTTCCCCTATCCTGTCTTCTTCTCTCTTCGATTTCGGAACGATAATACCTTAGCAGTTACAGTTCCCTCTAACAAACCTCTTTAAAAAAGTTAATGAATTCTTACCCTCAAGCTTTCCCGAGCAAACGCCAGATTTTTGACGTTCATTATAGCTCCGTACATATCCATAAGGACAAGATGTATAACTAATTAATTATTATTGATGTATAATTATTAATTATTCTTACTTACTGTAATCCTTAGTGATTCTAATGCAACTACATCATAAATCTACATGACAATTACGAGGGAGCAAAAGTTTTCTGTATACAGGGTGTCCCGCGAACGACTGTACAACGTTTGAGGGTTGATGCAGGACCTAAAGGGCTACCAGAAAAAGCTATCTGGACAGATCCGATTTTCAACAGGGGCGGAGTTATGAAGGATTTTATGAAAAACTTTGAAGTATATCTTTCTGACTCCCCATGAGCTCACGTGACGTGACGTGATGGTAGTGTGTTTCTAGCTTTAGATACATATCCTGGAAAAAAAGCGCGTCTGCCTTGTAAGCGCCAAATAGCGGGTTCGACTGCCACCCGAGGCGGATTTTATCCTAAACAGATAAGGTTAGCTCTCGGAAGGGCTGGCTTTCTTCTATTAAAGTGGCTACTCAATTGTCCTCACGAGGCTGAGTGCACCCCGAACTTCAAGCACAGAGCCGAAAAAAACCTCGGCCCCGCCGGGAATTGAACCCGGGACCTCCGGAGTGCAAGCCTAGTGTGATACCCACTCGGCCACGGAGGTTGCTGTATTATTATTTTATTTTAAGAGGTTGATAGAGGGAGCTATTATTATTACATTATTACCTCACAACCGTTTCCTTCACAAACTGTTCAACTTCGGGAAACGAATCTTCCAGCTTGAAATACACCGCCAGCAGTTGCTTCTCACAACCGTTTCCTTCACAAACTGTTCAACTTCGGGAAACGAATCTTCCAGCTTGAAATACACCGCCAGCAGTTGCTTCCCCTGTAAGCCCTTGTGTTTAAGCACGGCGTGCACCAAATGAAGAAGCAACGTGCAGTCTTTGCCACCGTTGAAACTGAGAAAGCAAGCGTCCAACGAGTACTTGTCCAGACAGCTCTCGATAACCTGACATATGAGGGAGCAAAAGTTTTCTGTATATAGCTGGGGCGGGGTTTCAAGGCATGTTCTCACTTTTCGTTCGGAAAAAAAATCGTGTCGTGTTTAAGTGAGAACACTCTCATTTAAATTACATTGCCTACAAGGGCGGTTTCAAGGCATGTTCTCACTTTTCGTTCGGAAAAAAAAATCGTGTCGTGGGAACACTCTCATTTAAATTACATTGCCTACAAGGGCATTTTGTGCGGAAAAAAATCGTGTCGTGTGTAGTGGGAACACTCTTGTTTAAAGAGCAAAAGTTTTCTGTATATAGCTGGGGCGGGGTTTCAAGGCATGTTCTCACTTTTCGTTCGGAAAAAAAAAAATCGTGTTGTGTTTAAGTGAGAACACTCTCATTTAAATTACATTGCCTACAAGGGCATTTTGTGCGGAAAAAAATCGTGTCGTGTGTAGTGGGAACACTCTTCTTTAAATTACATTGCCTACAGGACATTCGGGAAAACCCGGATGTATCCTTTGCTATTTCTTTAGAAAAGGAAATTTCAGGCCGGTCTACTCCCTGTTTAACGTCCCCTAGCCAGCTTAAAATGGCCTATATTCCTTCACCTTTAAATGAATACCACCCAGGACTACAAAACCGTCTTTGTGTTATTTTATAGCCGTTTTTATCTCTCGTAGATTATCAATACCTTTGCCAATCTGATGATATGATAAGACGATGCCAATATTAATACATGATATTGCCAATACGCCCATCTGATGAGGGACAAACTACGACACAGACCACACAAGTCTAATGACCGGGGCCTCAGAGATTAAACTATGATTAACTTTTTTTTAAGGTTTGATAGAAGGAACTGTAACTGCTAAGGTCTTATCGCCCCGAAATCGCAGAGAGAAGGAAGACAGGATAGGAGAAAGCCAGCCGTTCCGAGAACGAACTTTATATATTTGGGATGAAATCCGCCGCGGGCGGGAATCGAACCCGCAACCTAGCGCTTACAAGGCAGACGAGAATTCAAGCTAACTAGACTGGATTTCAAGCAATCTGATTGGTCCCTTTCAAAGTTTTTAGCCAACCAAATTGCTAAGTCCAAGATTAAAAGTTAACAGTAGCCAGCCTATAGTTAGCTTGGTTGGTAGCGCGTCTGCCTTGTACGCGCTAGGCCGCGGGTTCGATTCCCGTCCGGGTTGGGACTTATACATATTAAACATTTTAACCTATCCTGTTCTCTCTTCGATAAAACCTTAGCAGTAAGGCCAGCCACTCATTATAAGGTGCAAGGTCTACCTGATAGTATGTGTGCTCATCAGGTATCAGGTAGACCTGACAGACGGACCTTTTCAGCTGTACCTGTCAGGTCTACCTGATAGTGAGTGGCTGGCCTTACAGTTAGCTCTATCAAAGGGTAAAAAAAAACACTTTGTTTAACCCTTCTGCTCAGCAATGGCCACAACATACCTAATCGTTCTGATAGGGTGACTTATTTAAATTGTACTATCCAGAAAAAAAGATAAAAACTGAGATTTCCCTCCATTCGATTCCTTACCTAGCAGCTGGGGAAAGCACTTCTCCACTATACTAGGTCTACCTGATAGTATGTGTGCTCATCAGGTATCAGGTAGCCCTGACAGACGGACCTTTTCAGCTGTACCTGTCAGGTCTACCTGATAGTGAGTGGGGCTGGCCTTACAGTTAGCTCTATCAAAGGGTAAAAAAAAAAACACTTTGTTTAACCTTTTTACTCAGCAGTGGCCACAACATACCTAATCGTTCTGATAGGGTGACTTATTTAAATTTTACTATCCAGAAAAAAAGATAAAAACTGAGATTTCCCTCCATTCGATTCCTTACCTAGCAGCTGGGGAAAGCACTTCTCCACTATACTTACTTATACATATTAAACTTTTTAACCTATCCTGTTCTCTCTTCGATAAAACCTTAGCAGTAAGGCCAGCCACTCATTATAAGGTGCAAGGTCTACCACTCTACCTGATAGTATGTGTGCTCATCAGGTATCAGGTAGCCCTGACAGACGGACCTTTTCAGCCGTACCTGTCAGGTCTACCTGATAGTGAGTGGCTGGCCTTACAGTTAGCTCTATCAAAGGGTTAAACAAAATGTAAAAAAAAACTTTGTTCAACCCTTCTGCTCAGCAATGGCCACAACATACCTAATCGTTCTGATAGGGTGACTTATTTAAATTGTACTATCCAGAAAAAAAGATAAAAACTGAGATTTCCCTCCATTCGATTCCTTACCTAGCAGCTGGGGAAAGCACTTCTCCACTATACTGGGTGTTCCGGGAAACACGTACACATTGGCCACATTCAACACCGGAAAGAACTTGGAAAAGCTGCCCTCGGGTTCCGTGAAAATCACACGCGCCCCTCGCGGACAATTCGAGAACTTGTACGCGGCCTCGGTGGGCCCGGGCGTGGGGGGGTTTTGGGCCGGGTAAAATTGGGTCCAGAATTTGACGAGTTCGGGATGAAGGGACAGAGGCTGGTCGAAAGCGAGGCTTAGAGACTCGTATGTGACGTCATCGTGTGTGGGACCAATGCCGCCTGAGAAAGGAAATCTCGGGTTATTGGTTACGAGTTATACCGAAGTTGGTTACGCGAGTTATACCGAAGTTGGTTACGAGTTATACCGAAGTTGGTTACGAGTTATACCGAAGGTAGGTATAGGAAATGTCTAGCCATCTGGAGACGGAATCTACTGACACGTGTTTGGTGATACATGCCAGTACACTTAAAGGGTTAAGGTGTGTGTGTCCACACATAGTCCAAAGGCCGCAAAGGCCGTCGATAGATGTCGACTGAACCGTTCACACTGCCTCGACAACATAGATTTATCTCGTAGATCGACATCGATCGACAGCAGGTCGACTATGTTCTATTTCGAGATGATAAGACCTTAGCAGTTGCACAGTTCCCTTGAACAAACCTTTTAAAAAAAAACTTTCACTTAACTTGGCTTTTGATTCCCTTTCGCTTCACCCTTTCACTCACCTGTGGTCACAACATAGTCGTTCTGCTCGGAAAAGGTTCGGATTTCGTTCGCGATGGTTCGGACGTGGTCGGGAATGACCGATATTTTCGTCGATGGATGTCGACTGAACCGTTCACACTGCCTCGACAACATGTCGATCGACATCGATCGACGGCAGGTCGACCATGTTTGGTGTTCATTCCCTTTCGCTTAACCCTTTCACTCACCCGTGGTCACAACATAGTCGTTCTGCTCGGAAAAGGTTCGGATTTCGTTCGCGATGGTTCGGACGTGGTCGGGAATGACCGATATTTTCGCCACCCGAATCCCGTAGTCCCGCAGTAGGCGACACAGGAAGTGGGAGTTAGTGTCCTGGACCTGCGCCTTGAGGATTTCGTCACCTAGGAACCGAAGAGGAAGGGACGAAATATTAGTTAATAATTGCCACGCAGAAGATGTAATGGTTATCAGGGGGGGGGGGGGGGGGGGGGGTGCTTTGATTTAATCCCAGCCATAGAGCCAAGATATGGAATTGGAGAACTCTCTCCCATGGTTAGTGGTCACTGCGCTCCCGCCTTTCACGCCGGTCAGACCCGGGTCTCGATTAGCGGCGGCGGTCTAAAAATGAATTTGGGCATAATGTAAAAAGATTGATTCCGTGAGCTGGCTGTCTCGCGGGGCTACACCTCACTCGTGAGGAAAATGAGTAGCAATGTAAGGCGTTATGCACATAGCCAACTGGTGTGTTTGTTTCTACTGGGGGGGGGGGGGGTAGTAAACTATTGGATGTTAGGGATTAGTTGAGTATTTGGGGAAAATCGTACAAGATGATGCATTGAGCACCAAACAATTGTGACACAATAACCACAAAGGAAATTGCATTTTTGTTGAGAATCTGGATTCACAGTATATAGGTACGGCCTACTGCTGAGTTAAAGCGGACTTTTTTGAGTTCCTCATTAAGGCAGTAGAATAAATTTCGGTCACGAAGAAGTTTAAAACTGTATTCATGGTACACAAGTAAACCTTGCTTTATGACTGGGTGGCGGAGGTAAAGGGACTTTGAAGTCTCATTCCGGCAGGTATTTAAGCAGGGTGTTCCTCTCACTCTAAATTACACACCAGATCAATAGATTATTATTATTTTTCATGACGGTCACAAGGTCTCCACTCACCTTATGACCGATTATCCCGCAAGTTTGATCTGTTATGTTCGGTTGCGCATGACAGATGATCGAATCGGCGTAGGGGCCTTCCTCGTTCCCATTTTCGTTCGTGCGGGTGTGGCGTTCTCGACAGAAGGGGTGAGAGCGGATCGAATGGGAATAGAGAAGTTTCCCTATGAGTTACTCGAGTAACTGTCGGGTTTTGTAGAGAGATGGAACTTTGGCTATATTTTGAGCCGAGGGACGGGTCGATTCTTAGAGAGAGATGACCGTTGTAAGAGAGCCTGCAGTGCGTCACTAGGGTGGGACCTCAGGAGTCCAGTCCTATGTGGGTATCTGAGTCGATCGGTTCTCAGGCTGTGAACAAGTACATAAGGCCAAACGACACTTGTTATTATGGGACGGTTTGCTTTTAGTATGCCATCTAGTTAGCTGGTTCTCTCTTCGATTCGGACGTAAGACCTTAGCAGTTAAAATTCCCTTCCATCAAACCTCCCAATTGTCAAAATTTTAAAAAAAAGAGCAGACGTTAGCCCGTAATGCTTGGCTTGTCAGTTTATGAAGGTCCGAAGGTCGAGTGGCCCCCGCGCATCGGACAAGAAAACATGGTGGTGAAAACCCTCTTAGGGTATCAGAAAAAAAGAAAAAAAAAAAAAAAAAAACGGTTTTATTAAAAGTAAATAAAGGAATGGACGGGCTAAAAACGAAACGATTGAGACGGTATAATCAGAGATTTATTGAAAATAGAATATATTGTACATAATTATAACATACACATGCCACTTTCGCCTAAACATAAAGGATTAGACTTAAATCATTCCGCTCCAAATTTTAAGGAGTCCGTCTTCTCACCAAAAGTCTTATTCTCACAAGTGGCGGATTATCATAATTTTATCCACGCGTTCAGTTTGTGTTATGTTTAAAAAAAGGAGTATTTCTACGTTTTGGGTGCGAGGAGGGACAAATGGTATCCGCCTCGCGGCACCACTGGGTGATGTGGTGGCTCCGGTCCACCCATCGATTGAGACGGAGCACCTGGGCAAAGTTACGATTTTGAAATAAGCTTTTTAGCTGAAAAAAAAATTACAAGAGGTTTTAGGACGTTTCGCATAAAGAAGAGATTTGTCTACCAGTTGGTTAATGAAACGTCCTCCATAAAACAAAGGGAATTATCAGACCTAAACTATTGCTAAGTGATCATCACCTGGCTATTCTTTTCATCACCGATAATGACTAACTACCTTAACACACTCCACAATGTGCATTTGACGTACAATCGTCAGTCACAAATCTCATCACTACATTTCCTAATCAATAAAATCTCATTGCAAAGCAGACAACATCAAATGTCAATGTGAAAACATTTAAATATGACAGCAGATTTTCCAGGGACAGGGTGAACCAGGAAGTTTTTTTTAGAGCACTATTTTGTAAAAAAATTCATTAAACACAGAGGTGGTGTTAACTTTTAAGGAAAAAATGTATTAGTTTTGACTT
>NW_007380158.1:18241-29712 GCF_000475195.1 Diaphorina citri | reverse complement strand
GCCGCGGGATGCAGACTCTAGCAAAGAGACCTCTTTTTAACATATTGCGAGTTCACTAGGGGTCCCGGTATTGAAAACGTTGTAATAACAAGAGCTTTTTTCTAAGGTAATTAAAAAAAAGTGCGCACTTACCCAATGCAAAAATTATCGCAGAAGAGGAAAAAAAAGAGGTTTTTTCCGCCTTAACCGCGCTCATTTTGTCCAAAAATAATTTGCCCGGAGTAATTTATTTCGGTACACACCTTATTTTCGAGCGGCAATTTGCATTTTCCATTTCGTTCACCCTCGTAACAGGCCTTTGTAATAGACCTTTGCAGTCCTGTCTTAGGATGAAATAGAGGTCTATTAGTGAGGGATCAAAAGAGGCGGATATTTTGGTGCCGGAATGTATCATAATTTTCTTTTCTAATGAAGAGGATGTCTGTTTTGGGGATTTACGATCTTCTAACGGAATATTTAGGTGATTAAAATCCAGGGAAAATTTGTTACAGTTTAAGATCAGTAGGGAAGGGATGTTTTGCGGATGGGTGAAGAGCGGATGAAGTGTGGGCACATCACTTTACCTCAAAAGAGACAAAATAAAACCAATTTGGATGATTCTTCTTCTTCTTCTTGGTGTGTCATGTCCGTTGTCGAACGTTGACGACCATGTTCCTGATTCTTTGTCGATCTTCTGCCGCTCTAAATAATTCTTCGCTTGACATCTTGTACCATTCCTTCAAATTCCCCATCCATGATGTTCTCCTTCTTCCTCTCGATCTTCTTCCTGTTATCTTTCCTTGCAATATCAACTGCAATAATCCATATTTGTGTTCATTGCGCATAATATGTGCGAAGTATTCCAATTTCCTTGCTTTGATTGTGTCCACTAGTTCTACATTTTTCTTCATTTTAGCCATCACCTCTGTGTTTCTGATTTTATCTTTCCAACTGATTCTAAGCATTCTTCTATAAATCCACATTTCAAACGCTTGCACTTTCTTAAGTATTGTTTCGGTTATGGTCCAAGCCTCCATTCCATAAAGTAACACAGGAAACACATAGCACCTAATCATTCTTATTTTCAGATCCATACTAAGGTTGTGTGATTTGAATATATTTTGCATTCTGGTGAATGTTGCTCGTGCTTGTTCAATTCGACTCTTTATTTCTCTGGAAGGTTCCCAATCTGAGTTCAAGTTGCATCCTAAATACTTGATTTTGTCTACTTTTTCCAGTTGTTGACCTTTCATCAATAGATTTGTATTACTCTGGTTTTCTTTACTTATTACCATGTACTTTGTTTTCTTGGTATTAATATTTAATCCAAATTTTTCACAACTTCTTACTACTTTGTTCAAGATGCTTTGGAGATCATTTATATTTGATGCAAGAATAACAGTATCATCTGCATATCTGATGTTATTGATGATTGTGCCATTGATACTGATGCCTTCGTTACTGTCTTCTAAGGCCTCGTTAAATAACTCTTCTGAGTATAGATTAAAGGATTTGAAAATGGCATGATGGACCCACAAAAACGTATAAATCTGGTTTAAAGAGTTTGTATAAATTGAACTGATACTCTAAACTCGGAGGTAACTGCAAATAATTTGGTACTTTTTCTTCCCCAGGTAAAATTCATTTCGAGGCCCGCATCGAACCCGTGGGTGACCCTAGCATGCGAGTCGACTGGTTTATCAACGGGCGACCCTTACCTGCCAGTTCCCGCGCCACTACAACCTTCAAGTTTGGCTTCATATCTCTTGACCTGCTCAGCATTGTACTGCATGATAGTGGCGAATACACGGTGCGCGTTACCAACAACTCTGGTAGTGCTGAGTCTACCGCACTGCTTAGCGTACAAGGTAAGTGATAGTGTTCAATCAGGTGGGCCTAGTCTGGTTGGGGGACTTTACACAGGGAGGATACCAGCTTAGTCTAACTAGGAGATGGAGGACTCTAAACAGGAAGTAGATCAGCTTAGTCTGTTTGGGGGACTTTACACAAGGAGTAGACCAGCTTAGTCTGGCTGGTGTACTTTAGACAGGAAGTAGACCAGCTTAGTCTGGCTGGGGGACGTTAAACAGGGAGTAGACCAGCTTAGTCTGGCTAGGGGACGTTAAACAGGGAGTATACCAGCATTACCAGCCTGAAATTTCCCTTGCTAAAGAAATAGCAAGGGTTGAGAGGGAAGGGCATCCACTCGCTAAATTTGTAGCCAAAACCAAATGTCAGCCCAAAGCAATCACTCTAGTTAGGGCTGATTGAGAGGCTGACGAAAAAACGCCGACCCCGTCTGTACACGGGAAAAGGCGAAGAAAAAGAAGAAGAGACAAATATAAAACAATATTATAGGTAGGTATGTAGGTATAGGTTCACATGTAAATCACCATTAGGTAGGTGTACAACAAAATTTACAAAATGTGTCATGTGAGTTGGACAGAATATTAAACAAAAAGCCAAGTAAAACACATTAAATTTGTGTGTGGGATAACGTATTTAATTTAATAAATATTTATGTAGATAGGAAGGAGGGAGGGAGAAGTTTAAATCAAAATAGATTAGTGGCAACCCCTGTCTAACTTAAGGGAAGGGGGGAGAAAGGGAGGGGGAATGGAAGGAGAAATAAGAGGGGATGGAGGACAGAGGGAGGGAGAAAGGAGAGGGGAGGGAAAATGAGGAAGGGAAGAAAGTTTAAATGTCACATTTGGTTAAATTTACGTTTGAACTCAAACGTTACTGGAAGGGAGAGAGACATCAGGAGTTAAGAAAGAGGAGTGAGAGATTGAGGGGAATGAAGGACCGGGGGAGAGAGAGGAGAGAAGTTAAGGAAGAGGGATGAGAGCAAAAAGGGAGAGAAAGAGGGAGCTAGGGGAGGAGAGAAAAAAGTTGAAGGGGAGGGAAGGAGAGAGAGGAGGAGGAGTAAGAGATGAGAGACAGTGGGAAGGAGAAAAAGAGAAAGAGAGGAGAGAGAGCGAGAGAGAGAGAGAAAGAAAGAGAGAGAGAGGAAGCAAAGTTAGTCGAAGGGAGAGGAAATACAAGTGGAGGAAAAGAAAGAGAGAGAGGGAGAAAGGGAGGAGACAGAGAACAAAATGAAGAAAGAGAGAGGTTATTGAGTTAAGGATAAAACGGATAAGAACAAATGTACACCGTTCTGACAATTTTTTGTGATTTTAGGATCATATTATGAACAAAATACTGGCCCCCCAAGCTGCACTGAGGCCGTGGTTATGAAGTCAGATATGTTATGATTGAAAGTGTTAAATTGTTGTTCGAAGTTTACCTGCATTAAGATAATTGAAAACAAAGAGATCCTTTGTTGTCCCCTAAACATAGTCCAGTGGGCATAACGGGGTTAAATCAAGGCCAGAGGTGTGAGATTTTTAAAAGGGAAAGCTAATAACTCATATAGATCAGATATGTTATGATTGAAAGTGTTAAATTGTTGTTCGAAGTTTACCTGCATTCAGATAATTGAAAACAAAGAGATCCTTTGTTGTCCCTAAACATAGTCCAGTGGGCATAACGGGGTTAAATCAAGGCCAGAGGTGTGAGATTTTTAAAAGGGAAAGCTAATAACTCATATAGTACCTACAGTGATAATCTGTACTGATTTACTGGTATACCGATTTTAGGATAGAATAGAATATACCTTGTTTATCCTGCTCGAATGAGACTAAAAAGTCCCTTTACCCCAGCAGTCTAAACAAGGTCTCGTTTATTTTATGGGTTTAATATTGTACAATGCTTAGTTATTAATAGACATTGCTTAATTAAAAAAAAAAGACAATTTTTTGTGATTTTAGGATCATATTATGAACAAAATACTGGCCCCCCAAGCTGCACTGAGGCCGTGGTTATGAACAGGGCCATCGTAGGACATCGTCGGACTTTTTGCGTGTAAAGTTGGCGGGAAATTCGAATTTTTGATTTTTTTTCCGCAACTTGTACAATCTGAATTCATTTTTTAATTTTTTATCTTTAGTTTGCACGTTTATATTATACTTTTCATTTATATTAGCTATTAAAAACAAGCAAATTACAAAGCAAACCGCCTTGCACGCCGGAGACCCGGGTTCGATTAGCGGCGGGGTCAAAAAATTTGCATAATGTAAAAGATTGATTCCGTGACTGGCTGTTGCGGGGCACACTCAGCCTCGTGAGGAAAATGAGTAGCAATGTAATATGCATAGCAACTGGTACTATGGTAGGTAAACATTGGATGTTAGGATTATTGAGATATTGGGAAAATCGTACAATGATGCAGTGAGCACCAAAAATTGTGACACAATAACACAAAGAAATTGCATTTTTGTTTGAGAACTCGATCACAGTAGTAGTAGTAGCCTACTGCTGAGTTAAAGGGACTTTTTTTAGTCCTATTTGAGCAGTATAAATTTCGGTCACAGAAGTTTAAAATTATTCTGTACCAAGGAAGACCTTGTTTAGACTGTGGGAGTAAAGGGACTTTTAAGTCTCATTCCGGCAAGTATTTAAGCAGGGTGTTTCTCTACTATAAATTACACACCATCATGATTATTATTATTTTTCATGACGTCACAAGGTCTCACTCACCTATGACGATTATCCCGCAAGTTTTGATCTGTTTATGTTCGGTTGCCATGACAACGGCAATGAGTCGAATCGCTAGGGGCTTCTTTGGCGTTCTCGACAGAAGGTGGAAGGATCGAATTGGAATAGAAAGTTTCCCTATGAGTTGCGGCAGTATTGAAGCAGGGTATTTCTCTACTATAAATTACACACTATCATGATTATTATTTTTTTCATGACGTCACAAGGTCTCACTCACCTATGACGATTATCCCGCAAGTTTTGATCTGTTTATGTTCGGTTGCCATGACAATGAGTCGAATCGCTAGGGGCTTCTTTGGCGTTCTCGACAGAAGGTGGAAGGATCGAATTGGAATAGAAAGTTTCCCTATGAGTTGACTCAGTAACTGTCGATTTTGTAGAGAGATGGAACGTTTGGCTATATTTTGAGCCAGGGACGGTCGATTCTGTAGAGAGAATGACCGTTGTAAGAGATGCCTGCAGTGCATACTAGGGTGACCTCAGGGAGTCCACTAGTGGCTTCTTTGGCGTTCTCGACAGAAGGTGGAAGGATCGAATTGGAATAGAAAGTTTCCCTATGAGTTGACTCAGCAACTGTCGATTTTGTAGAGAGATGGAACGTTTGGCTATGTTTTGAGCCAGGGACGGTCGATTCTGTAGAGAGAATGACCGTTGTAAGAGATGCCTGCAGTGCATACTAGGGTGACCTCAGGGAGTCCATCCTATGTGGGTATCTGAGTCGGATCGGTCCAGGCTTGAACAGAATAGAGCCAAACGACACTTTTATTATGGACGGTTTGCTTTTAGTATGCCATCCTAGTTAGCTTGGTTCTCTCTTCGATTTCGGGACGTAAGACCTTAGCAGTTAAAATTCCCTCCATCAAACCTCCCAATGGCAAAAATTTAAAAAAAAAGCAGACGGTTAGCCCAGTGGTAATGCTTGCTTGTCATTTAGAAGGTCCAAGGTTCGATGCCCACCATCGACAAATGGTGGTGAAAACTCTTAGGTATCAAAAAAAAAGATTTCCAGGTGGGAGATGGGAAGTATTGGGCAATAGGTCGGTTGTATAACAATGTTAATCAGGTGTACGTGTGTTATGAGGATAGGAATGAGAGTGTGCTGTCGCAGAATATGATTGAGATTATGTTCAAGCTGTTTCTGAGCTATTCGTGAACTCACTCTTGGATTCTTGTATATTCTTTTTTGGTAAATGAATACAAAACAGAGACCTTAAGATCTAATATTATTTAACAAAGGAAGAAGAGTTATTCGTGAATGAGAAACGGACTCTCATTGTAATTGTAATTTTTATTTGACATTTTAAGTATACATATTTTTCATATAGGTTAAATAAATTTCAAATTGAGTTTGCTGGTGGTCATAATTTGTAATTTCTTTTTTGGCAAATAAAATACGGCTGTCGGCTAAATAGTCTAGGAAACGAAGACGTTTTCCCGGAAAATGCGTTCAATATACATGCTGTTCACTTCTCATTCTCCTATGCATTTAGCATAGGGAAAATTCATGTAAAAAGTGTAACAATGTTTTTGGAGCCTCACACAAGTTGCCAGTTGACATTTATGTACAAAAAAATATGTCATCTAATGTGTTTTTCTCCGAAAAATTGACTGGTGCCATTTTCAAAACTTTTTTTTGCTAGAACCAACGGTTTTCGCGATATTTGCAAAAAAACTGAAAAAAAGTCACGAAAAATGACACTTACGCCCTTCTAGTTCCGCTAGCCGTAAAGTCTCGCTTTGATTATTATTATTATTATTATTTAAATAAAATCTTATGTAGCTATGTAGGACTATTGTACTCGAATTTGAATAAGAAAAGTCTAGGGTTGGGCTGTAGACGAAATTATTTTACAATATGTAATGTGGAAGCTATTGATGTAAATAATCTTGATAATTGTAGATGAAAATTTAAAAAGCAATTATAAGTCAGAAAGGTTAGTCCATAACTCGGGCCTTTATAGTCAAGGAAACGAAGCCCGAAAATGAAGGTTTGACGGACAAAAATGACGTAGTTCTGATTCTTTGCCCAAAAAGGTCGGAGATGGTGTCCTGAATAAGGGGTCAAAAGTCTCAAAGCGAGACTTTACGGCTAGCGGAACTAGAAGGGCGTGAGTGTCATTTTTCGTGACTTTTTTCAGTTTTTTTTTGCAAATATCGCGAAAACCGTTGGTTCTAGCGAAAAAAGTTTTGAAAATGGCACCCGTCAATTTTCCGGAGAAAAACACATGAGAGCAAGGCTGAGACATACTCCTACGTCGCATTCCATTAGAGCCTGGTACACGACTGGCGGCTGTTTTCACCACACTACGAGATCTATGTGCACTGCCTGGTGGATGGGGAACAGCTGCAAGTTAAAAAGATATTACTTTTAGTATGGTATACAGTTTTTGGGAATAAATTAGGCAAAAATAAATAGAATAATCTTGAGAATCCTGCCACTTTAAAAGAAGCAGCAGAAAAAAACCTAGGTACCTACCTATGTAGGTATCACTGTTCAAAGTTTGAAGCGACTTCTTTCACTGACAAGCTACCTGTATTCCCATTTTCTCACTTTAACTTCAACCAGCCTGAGAGGGGCCAGGAAAAGCCAGCAGCATGCCATTGTCCAGACATAATCACCCATACAGATACTAACCATGTACAAAAATTCTCAATTTTCTTTAATCCCTTGGGAACTGGTCTATTTAATGTGCTATTGCCTCGGTGGTGTAGTGGTCAAGGCGCTCGCCTGGTAAACAGGAGGGCGTGGGTTCAATCCCAGCCGAGGTATGGAATTTTATCCTCAATATAATTTGAGAATTTGGCCACAATAATAGTAGTAGCCTACTGCTGGAGTAAAGGGACTTTTCAGTCCTATGCGAGCAGTATAAATAAGCACTATTATTATTAATAGGCCCTGTTAAAGTTTCAAAATACATTGAGTACGTCCTCAATAATAGCACCTCTTGAATCCACAAGTTCAACAAACTGTAGCAGAACACTAGAACAGGTAGTATTGTTCCTGTAGGTATTTTCCTATAGATGTAGACAGGTATCTATCTAGTATCTATTTTGCAGATAGATTTGCAGGTATCCTATAGCATTTTGTAGAAATAATGGAGAAGGAACAACAATTTCCTAATGAAACAACAACATGGACTATGATGAACATGCAAAACTAACAATATAGAAACTCTCTCTCTCTCTCTCCCTCTTTCCTCTCCTCTCCTCGCCTCTCCTCTCCTCTCTCTCTCTCTCTCTCTCTCTCTCTCTCTCCTCTCTCTTTCTCTTTCTTCCTTTCAGCTAAACTTTCCTCCTGTTTCGTTTCGATTTCTCTTTGTCTTCTTCTCTCTTTTTTTCCCCCTTCTTCTCTTCCTTCAACTCCTTCTTTCTTCGCATCATCTTCTACTCTGTCTCCCCTGCCTACTCCTATTCTACTTCCTTCTCCTTCTACTATTTCTTCTCCTCCTGCTTCTTCAGCTTCCGTTTCCACTTTCTTAGCTCTATATCCTCACGCTCTTTGTACTCTTCTTCCCCTCCTCCTTCTTCTCCTCCTCCTTTGTTCCTACTCCTCCTTCTCTTCTCATCCCATTTCCTCGCTTCATAATACACATAGTACGTTCAGAAGAATAATATATTCATTACGTCTTAGAAATATTCTCATGAACCTTCCAAGAGTTCTGGGAAATCTATTAGGAGTTATGTTTGTATCTTGAAGGCATGTTTAATTTCCTTTGGTAGACATAAAAAGATCCGTAGGAATTTATAACACATTGTTTAACATTACCTTTGAACAACATTAATGTTGTATACCTAACATTAATACATCACATATTTATGGGGGTTTTCCAGTTTCCTGTATTTTATAAACATTCATCATATTCCTCTCTACATCTTTTTACCTATTAGAATTATGAAGATTGCGAGGTACACATAGAGATCAGGAAGAAAAGGGAATTTTCGACCGGGTATCTGAACATTACCTCGGGCTGGACTGGATGAGGTTGGATACTCGGCGAGACTTACACATGTTGCTACTGTTATACAATGTACTCTAAAGTACCTATATCTAAAGTAAAGTATCAGAACAAGAAAATATAGAAAGTAATACGGACGGAGAAGAAAGAGGGTGAGAAGAAGAAGAAGAAGGAAGAGGAGGGGAAAGAAAAGAAGCAAGAGAAGCAAGAGAAGAAAGAGAAGGAGGACGAGGAGGAGAAAATGGAAGAGATTGTAAACATAGAGTTGAAAACGCGAGGAGGAGGAGGAGTGATAGAAAAAAGCGGAAGTATCAGGAGAAGAAGAAGAAGGAAGAAGAAGAAGAAGAAGAAGAACAAAGAGAAGAAGAAGAAGAAGAAGAATGAGAAGAAAATGGAAGAATATAATAGAGGATGTTGCATACATAGGGAGGAGGAGAAAGAAATAAGAGAGGGTACAGGAGAAGGGAAAGAGAAGTATTAGGAAAATAGAAAGAGGAGAAGGAAGAGGAGGGATAAAAAGAGGTAGAAGGTGAGAGAGGGGTAAATATTCCTGAATTATAGGAAGAAGTAGGAGAGAGGAAAGAAAAGAAGAAGAAGAAAACAGGAATGAAGTAGAAAATAGAGGGTCAGGAAGTACAGAAAGAAGAGAAATGAAAGTGCTGAAAAGGAGAAGGAGGAGGAGGAGGAGGAAAACTCTTCTTAATGTATTTCCATCCATGTTTACAAACGCGTATTGTTTTCTCTTCCTAAAAAGGTGAAGAAGAAGAAGAAGAAGAAGAAGAAGAAGAAGAAGAAGAAGAAGAAATAAAGAGAAGTTGAAGAAGAAATAGAGAGAAGTTGAAGGAGGAGGAGGAGGAGGACGAGGAGAAGGAGGACGAGAAGAAGAAGAAGGAGGAGAAGGAGAAGAAACAGAGAGAAGTTTATTCAAGTAGAGTAAGTTAAGTTTTTATTCAAGTATAATCTACTTACATAGATATTTATGATTCCTCCCGAAGCATAGTAAGCACGTACCCGTATATTTGACCGTTAATGTATTTCCATCCATGTTTACAAACGCGTATTGTTTTCTCTTCCTAAAAAGGTGAAGAAGAAGAAGAAGAAAAAGAAATAAAGAGAAGTTGAAGAAGAAATAGAGAGAAGTTGAAGGAGGAGGACAAGGAGGAGAAGAAGAAGAAGAAGGAGGAGGAGGAGGAGGAGAAGAAGAAGAAGAAGAAGAAGAAGAAGAAGAAGAAGGAGGAGAAGGAGAAGAAACAGAGAGAAGTTTATTCAAGTAGAGTAAGTTAAGTTTTTATTCAAGTATAAAATCTCCGAACGAGGTGAACGTCTATGTTTTAACTCGGCCGTTTTGCATTTGGTTTAGGTGTGTGTTTGTTCCGCTATAACTCGCGATTGCCTGGTCCGATTTCGATGAACTTTGGAATTTTGAGTTCCTTGAATCAAGAAGAATGACAATGAAGAAAAGAACAAGGAGGGGAAGGGGGAGACTGGGGAGGAGGAGGAGGAGAAGGAAGGAGAAACAGGAGGAGAATGAAGAGAAAAAGAAAAAGGAGTAGGAGGAGAAGTAGAGGAAAGGAAGAGAGGAAGAAGGAAGAAAAATGAGAATGAAGAAAAGGAGGAGGGGGAGTAAAAGAAAGGAGAAATCTGAGGAGGAGAAGGAGGAGGAGGACGAGAAGAAGGAAGGAGAAACAGGAGGAGAAGTAGAGGAAAGGAGGAGAGGAATAAGGAAGAAAAATGAGAATGAAGAGAAGGAGGAGGGGGAGTAAAAAAAAGGAGAAATCTGAGGAGGAAAAGGAGGAGGAGGAGGAGGAGAAGGAGTAGGGGGAAGAAAATGAACAGCGGGAGGGCAGAAAGAAAAATCTGGTCTTATGACGAGAGAAAATGGAAAACTCATAACAAAACATTTTCCCCACCACCAGGGGACGAGAGGATTTTCTCTGTTAAAAAGGAAGAAGGAGAATGCACAGAAAAAGGAAGGAGAAACAGGAGGAGAATGAAGAGAAGAAAAAGGAGTAGGAGGAGAAGTAGAAGAGGAGGAGAAGGAGAAATAGGAGGAGGGGAAGAAGGAAGAAAAATGAGAATGAAGAGAAGGAGGAGGAGGAGGAGGAGAAGGAGGAGGAGGAGAAGAAGGAGGAGGAGGAGAAGGAGGAGCGGGAAGAAAATGAACAGCGGGAGGGCAGAAAGAAAAATCTGGTCTTATGACGAGAGAAAATGGAAAACTCATAACAAAACATTTTTTCTCTCTCAAAAGAGAGGGGGATAAAAAAAAGAAAGGAAGAAGAAACCTAATAAAAAATATTTAAAGAAATGGATTTCTATCGGAAGAGAGAGAGAGAGCGAGAGAGAGGGAGAGATGAGAGAGAGATATGAGAGAGGGATATGAGAGAGGGAGAGAGAGATGAGAGAGAGATATGAGAGATATGAGAGAGAGAGAGAGGGAGAGAGAGAGGGAGAGAGAGAGAGAGAGAGAGTGGGGGAGAGATGAGAGAGAGAGAGAAGGAGGGAGGGAGAATAAAAAATCCGGAAGAAAATGGCCTTTGGGGCTTTGATGTTTTTCTTCTTTTTTAATGTTCATTTGTTTTCTACTTCTTTGTTCTTCGTAGAATTATAATAATAATAATAGTGCTTATTTATACTGCTCGCATAGGACTGAAAAGTCCCTTTACTCCAGCAGTAGGCTACTACTATTTAAGTCAGAAAGGTTAGTCCATAACTCGGGCCTTTATAGTCAAGGAAACGAAGCCCGAAAATGAAGGTTTGACGGACAAAAATGACGTAGTTCTGATTCTTCGCCCAAAAAGGTCGGAGATGGTGTCCTGAATAAGGGGTCAAAAGTCTCAAAGCGAGACTTTACGGCTAGCGGAACTAGAAGGGCGTAAGTGTCATTTTTCGTGACTTTTTTTCAGTTTTTTTGCAAATATCGCGAAAACCGTTGGTTCTAGC
>NW_007380158.1:0-17786 GCF_000475195.1 Diaphorina citri | reverse complement strand
AAAAAAAAAAAAATATGGATTCTCAAAAGTGGTGCTGGCACAACAGCTACCACCCGTAGCTTGGAACCTGGAAGATACTGTCGTTCGTAATGGTGACCCTATTGGCACGACGAAAAAAAATTTATAAAAACGGTAGCTCCTCCAAACTACCTCCCCTTAAATATTGACGATTCACGAATGCAGGGCTTTAGGATTTTCTCTCTTGGTGATTGATCCGACCCGTATGATTTTCTTTTGGCAGGTATTATTTTCACAGCAAACCGAGAATAGACAAGTTCGCGACCTGGCTAGGCTGAGTCTATGGGTTGTATCCTAGCCTGACGGACTCCAGTGGGATCATATCGTCGACGTCCCTAGTAGAATGTTGCCAGCTAAGACATATCTCTTACTGGCAGACCAGTTCTGTATCGTTTGCACGTAACAATGTATTAGGCTGCTCAACACTCAGTTGAGTCCCTCTGAGATAAGGTAAGCTACGAACGGTGAAGACAGCTCTTGCCTTCGTGAGCCACTAACTGAGTAACGTCAGACAGTACCGTCGGCTTGTACTTGTCTAATTTTGAATACCTCCTATTAGAAGTATCCACTCGTCTGGAACAATGCAGTACCAAGTATTAGTAGTACTAAACCACTGATTACATGGATCGTCAATTCTTTAAGGACGAAGTATGACGGGACCGGTTACCGTTTCTAAAAAAAAAAAAACGGGTTTTATAAAAGTAAATAAAGGAAGGACGGGCTAAAAACGAAAGATTAATATAATCAAATTTTATTGAAAATAAATATATTTAACATAATATAACATACACATGCACTTTCCCTAAACATTAAAATTAACTTAAATTTCAAAGTCCTTCAAATTTTAAAGTCCTCTCTACCAAACATTATTTTACAAGTGGATTATCATAATTTTATCCACTTCAGTTTTGATTATGTAAAAAAAGGAATTTTCAATTGTGTGGAGCAAAATTACTTAAAAATGTTTATCACGACTTTTTTTTTGAAGGACAAGTGGGAAGGGACCTTTAGACGACAGTATAAATTTACAAAGGTGTAACTGTAACTACAACAGACGAAACGTTACTCTAAAATAACTATCATTACATCACTACTCGTAAACACTGACTGCTAACATGCAGTTTACGTGTACACAATCACACAATTCCATCAATCAGTAATAGCACTACTTTTCTTACGGTCTACTAACCTAGTGACGTTATCAAATCCAGACTATAAGGGAAACAAAAACTACCTCCTGCAAAGTATTGGTTGACCATCTGTTTAGAGAAGAAATACGCTTTGCAGGATTTTGGAGACATTAGAAAAAAAAGTCGATTTTCGAATAAGTTACATTGAAACGGGGCCTACGAGGCAGGTACTACACCACCTGCCTCGGTGGTGTAGTGGTCAAGGCGCTCGCCTGGTAAACAGGAGGGCGTGGGTTCAATCCCAGCCGAGGTATGGAATTTTATCCTCAACATAAATTGAGAATTTGACCACAGTAGTAGTAGTAGTAGCCTACTGCTGGAGTAAAGGGACTTTTCAATCCTATGCGAGCAGTATAAATAAACACTATTATTATTATTATTACTTAAATGGAAATACCTACATTTTCAATTTTACTTATTTAAATTAGCTCCTTTATCCGTAATGAAAATTGAATTATTTATTATGCACACTTTTTACTTTTCAAGCTGGATAATAAAACCTAAATTCGAAGAGAAAATCCGAGATCAAGAAAAATCAATGCATCAGATTAGATCAAGATCATTAGAAAAATATTATTGTTCTTTAACTGGAAAGTTAATTGTGTTTCGTTCCTCTATTGATACACTATGCTATCGAATCACCAACCTCCTCATCCGCCATCCACTGAGCTAACCTTTAAACCACTGAGGTTGATGATATTATTTTATTATAAATTTAAATATTCCCGAGGATCTAGTAATTCACTTTTTACTTTTCTATTACATTTATTTTTCCATTACCTTTCCAATTTGACTTTTTAAAATTCCTTTGAATCCAAACCACCCATACAAAGAATTTTACTTGAGTCTTGAGTTTTATACTTTTTCATTCACATTTTTTTAGTATATTAGTTCTTCTTTCACAACAGTGAACAGCATGTACATTGAACGCATTTTCCGGGAAAACGTCTTCGTTTCCTAGACTATTTAGCCGACAGCCGTATTAAAGAGTGTAGAAAAACACATTAGATGACATATTTTTTTGTACATAAATGTCAACTGGCCAACTTGTGAGGCTCCAAAAACATTGTTACACTTTTTACATGCATTTTCCCTATGCTAAATGCATAGGAGAATGAGAAGTGAACAGCATGTACATTGAACGCATTTTCCGGGAAAACGTCTTCGTTTCCTAGACTATTTAGCCGACAGCCGTATTTTATTTGCCAAAAAAGAAATTACAAATTATGACCACCAGCAAACTCAATTTGAAATTTATTTAACCTATATGAAAAATATGTATACTTAAAATGTCAAATAAAAATTACAATTACAATGAGAGTCCGTTTCTCATTCACGAATAACTCTTCTTCCTTTGTTAAATAATATTAGATCTTAAGGTCTCTGTTTTGTATTCATTTACCAAAAAAGAATATACAAGAATCCAAGAGTGAGTTCACGAATAGCTCAGAAACAGCTTGAACATAATCTCAATCATATTCTGCGACAGCACATATTCAATGTGTCTAAAGTAAAATTCCTTGGTCATGTGATTGACGAAAACGGAATTCATATTGATGATGAAAAAGTTACCAAAAAAGAATATACAAGAATCCAAGAGTGAGTTCACGAATAGCTCAGAAACAGCTTGAACATAATCTCAATCATATTCTGCGACAGCACACTCTCATTCCTATCCTCATAACACACGTACACCTGATTAACATTGTTATACAACCGACCTATTGCCCAATACTTCCCATCTCCCACCTGGAAACACACCCCGGACTCTTTAACACAGATCAGCGTTCGATTCAACTTCACCGGTTTACTGTGCAACGCGGAGTTGAGCTTCTTAAACTTCGCGTAGTTCCGGAAGACCTTTTCCATCTTGTACACGATCGTTTGGAATTTGGCGAACACGAGGTTGTCGTGCGGGCTGCTCCGTTTCCGCTCAGGCGAAAACAGGACCCCGTCTTGGCGGTTAACGTGCGCGTAGTAAAAGAGTATGCTATTCGCGAGCAGACGCACCGGGAGGGCGGTGCTCACCTCGCCCGGTTTGCGAAAGTCATAGTCCTCGTCCGTGAGGGTCGAATGAGACGGGTAGCTTCCGCTGAGCGAGAGACTTTCCATCCAGTCCGAAGACCGGATCTCGATTTGGTTTTCCGAGCTGTTGACTCGCAGCCGATGGATCTCCTTATTCAAGTAGCTAATGTTCCGAGTGCTGATGAGAAAGTTGACGATCTCTTCAGCGTGTTTGATAAGTTTCACGTCCGGCTGAACGACCGGGTTGAGCTGGGGATTTGTGAAGTAGTTACTCTCAAGGAGCGTACACAGTAGGAAGTTGCTCCGCCCGTAGACAAGCAAATAGTAGGTGTTCTCCGCTTTCAGGCTGTTGTTATAGTAGAGATTGTCAATCAGGTGGGTTTTGGGGTGGACGCGTTTCCAGAGGATGACATTTTTGATATTTCTCTCGCGACCGTTCAAGTGTAAGAGTCCGTGACAGAACAGCGCACTGTGTACCGACTCCAAGTCTTTCTGATTCGCGTGGGAGGTCACCAGGTACTGCTTGTAATACAGGATGGTCCCGATGGTGATGAAATTCTTCACGTCATCCTCGTACGTATCGTTCGCTTCGAGTTCACCCAGGGCGTCGTTAATCTGAGCGTCCAGTTCTGCGTTCAGCGCGAGTTTCCGCGGCAATGGGAATGTGAACGCGTCGCTTTTGTTTTCGTTTTCCGCGTCGGGAACTCTAGGTTCCGTGGTAGCCTCTTCATCATTCACGACTGAACGCGTGTTCTCAGACCTTCCATCGGGTTCTCCCGGTCCCGGGTTGCACAGTTTAATATACTCTTCATTCGACACTTTGTCAGCTCCGAAATCACCTTGCGTGACAAGCAGGCGATTGAAGAGAAACGAAAACAGGCGGTTCAAACTAGCGGAATTCTGCGTGAACACAGAATCGAGATCGTAGCCATGTAGAAACTTGACGCAACGTACGATAAGCTTGTTCATTTTGAGACACAACTCGTAGGTGCTGAACTGCTGCTGAGGGAAGCCCACGAGCAGCAAATTGGGACTCGTCGAATTCTTATACTGTTTGTCACGCGTGAACACAACATGCGAGTCGCATTCCACACTGCGTGTTGACGAATACACGGGCGCGTTGTTAAACAAATTGTTCAGCGTCAGGAACAATCCAAAGCTGTTGATGAGGTTATTGTTCTCAGCCGGGTACTTGTACTGGATACCATTCCCGTTGACGTACACCAGACACATGTCTGTTCTATCCGTGCTATCGATACCGTTCAGGATTTCCATGACGAGCTTGGATTTGTACTGATGTTTGTCTCTCGCGAGCTCGTGCTTACTTTTAGTCGCCTGTACCTTCAACCGGACCTGCCCGACACCAGGGTGCAGAACAGTGCTCAGTATCTCATTGATATTGTGCTTACTAACCGGCCTATCATTCACACACAGTAGGATATCATTCATCTGTACCAGCTTGCTGTTATAGGCGCTAGAGTCCGGTATAATATCTACCACACGTAGCTGGTCCCCGGCTTCGTCCAACTGCAAGCCGAGCTTGATCTCGCTCAATGTGGCGCGGCGTCCGAGGTTCATATTCTGGCTCATCTGGTAGCTCACATCCCGCGGGTCCCCACAGGGGATGTAGCTCTTCAACTTCTTTACCGTGGCTGAAGGGATTTCGATGTTAAGCTTCTTCGTCTTCGCGGAGGAGGACTTCTTCAGACTCTTTTTCCGGATCAGTTTGATGATGCGGTTCTCCGACCGCTCAGTCTCCGGCCCCTGCGTCTGCTGTTGCCGCTGAATCCGGTTCAAAATCTCGCTCCCATCGTAATTCGGGTTGCTATAGTAACACGAGATATACAAGAGGCTTCCGTCAGGCGCGATGTCGTTCTCCCAGCATTCCTGCGCTATGGAGTTGGATCCTGAGGAGCAAGTGGCTGTCAGGTCGGACGAATTTGTCGTCGTGGTCGTCATAAGTGACTCGTTCAAGTCGTCTTCTTCGCAGGAAGAACAATAGTGGTCCTGGGGGGCACGCTCGTCATTCGTATCAGTGTTAATGTGCATCTCACTACGAGCCCTTGTATTTATGTTGAGGTCGCTGCGCGCCTTTAAGTTTAGTTCACTGCCCGCTCTTGTAGTCAACATCTCATGCCCTGGCCTTGAATTTATGTTCATCTCACTACCTGCCCTTGTATTTATGTTCATTTCTCTTGTGTTTATGTTCATTTCACTACCTGCACTTCCTACAGTTCCTACGAATCCAGGCCTCTGCACCTCTCTTCTTAGACTGCCAGTGATAAATATCTCCCTTGGACTACCAAGCTCTTCATTTCTTCGCAAACTACCACCATAGTCTTCTGCTCTCCTTCGATGTCTGCCAGCGTCTTCAAAGTCTCTCCTGGGAGTTCTGTCCATTTCAGCATATTCCTCAACTTTCTTTTGTTGTCTTCCACCTTCCTCAGTATTTCTAGGTGTTCTGTCCGTTTGTCCATACTGGTCAGTTGTTCTTCCTTGTCTGCCAGCATTTTCAACTTCTCTTCTGGGAGTTCTGTCCATTTCAGCATATTCCTCAACTTTCTTCTGTTGTCTACCGCCTTCCTCAGTATTTCTAGGTGTTCTGTCCATTTGTCCGTACTGTTCAGTTGTTCTTCCTTGTCTACCAGCATTTTCAACTTCTCTTCTATTTGTCCGTACTGTTCAGTTGTTCTTCGTTGTCTGCCAGCATTTTCAACTTCTCTTCTGGGAGTCCTGTCCATTTCAACATAATCCTCAGTTGTTCTTCGCTGTCTACCAGAGTCCTCAACGTGTAGTTGTATTTAACTTTGTGTCCCTCTACATTATATTCTTTATTATCAGTAGCAATGGTATCCTGTGGTTTATCTTTTATGTCAATTTCATTTAGCCCAACACTATTGGTAACAAGGCAGGCATCATTGTAGTCCATCACAGAATTCAGCTTTCTAATTTTAAACAAACTTCTCTTCTGGAAGTCCTGTCCATTTCAACATAATCCTCAGTTGTTCTTCGCTGTCTACCAGAGTCCTCAACGTTTCTAGGAGTTCTATCCATATCTCCATATTGTTCAGGTCTTTCCGTTTCGTCGCTATTTCCTGTCCTGTGATGTCTAGCTCTGTACAGGTCTTGTGCTTCCTCAACGGAGGGACCAAGGGTAGCGTTGCTTCTACGACGACCGTCAATGGGGGGTTTTGAGCTTTGCATTGTAGCCCGGGGAGATTTTCCAACTTTCTCACACGAAAATGAAATGCAGGTTTTACCGTTCTTTTTAGGATTTTAGTGTGTTACTCTTACAAATGGAGTGTCATTTTTGTGGGTTTTGCAAATCAAGATTCAAACACGATTTTACTTTTACGGAGAGCTACCAATTGCAACACGATTTCACCATTATTATTTTATAGGGTTTGAAAACAAATTCTGAGCGTCTGCAGGCCAGTTACAACTCAAAGGTCATGTTTGTAATAGACCTGGAATTTTTGACTTTTTCCCAATAGGTTTCACAACTTTCGATTTGAAAGTTTCAGTAACAAGCAAAGAAATTACTCGTTTCTAAAAGCTATTACCTTATTTTTTTGCAAAATCTATTTTCCCAAACGCAAAAAAGTTATGAAAAGGAAAGAAAGACACAAAGAGAGCATGCAAACAAAAACTACTACGAAAAATGCACCCTGATGAGTAAAAAGGGACGACTTTTTCCCAATAGGTTTCACAACTTTCGATTTGAAAGTTTCAGTAACAAGCGAAGAAATTACTCGTTTCTAAAAGCTATTACCTTATTTTTTTGCAAAAGCTATTTTCCCAAACGCAAAAAAGTTATGAAAAGGGGAAAGAAAGACACAAAGAGAGCATGCAAACAAAAACTACTACGAAAAATGCACCCTGATGAGTAAAAAGGGAATCTAAGCTCAAACCGTTGTGTATGATGGTGGTTTCGAACCAGTGTATTTCGGAACAAAATGATCAGTGAACTTGGAAATGACTTCTTCTAACTGCAAAGACTTATTGTCTAGCTTATCATTTAACCCTGATGAGGAAAAAGGGAATCTAAGCTCAAACCCAACAAATACAACTCTAAAAACTCTACAACACAAAAAACATCTACACAAACGCCAAGACCACAAAAAAGATTAAGCAAAAACCAACTAGGCCAGCTCAAACCCAAAAAATACAACTCTAAAAACTCTACAACACAAAAAACATCTACACAAACGCCAAGACCACAAAAAAGATTAAGCAAAAACCAACTAGGCCAAGCACTAAGACTGAATCGCGTATTTTGAACGCCAAAACTAAAAACAAGACACAAAAATATACAACACATAAATACTCACACGTGACAAAAGGCAGACTCTTCGCATTGTATTCTTACATCTTGGTTTGTGTCGATTAAGAAATATTGTGATGTTCAGTGGTGAATGTACAAATGTCTACCAAGAACTATGGTTTCCAAAATGGTGCTTTTGACTTGATCTGTGCTTAGTTGACTCTTTGTCCAAGTTCTCAAAATTCGATTTTACTTTATCTTGAATTCCTGATTTCGTTCTTTCAAACAAGTTTTTTTCTCTCTAAAAAGTTTTCAAACAAGTAAGTTTTTTTCTCTCTAAAAAGTTTAATTATTATCCGGAGAACTAGTTTATTACCTATTAGAAAGGATTACAAGTTTTCAAATTATTTTTCGAGTTTAAATTGTTCCGTGAATAAACCAGTTTTTTTTTCTCTCTAAAAAGTTTAATTAATTATCCGGAGAACTAGTTTATTACCTATTAGAAAGGATTACAAGTTTTCAAATTATTTTTCGAGTTTAAATTGTTCCGTGAATAAACTGTCTTAAACGATGGTGTCTTGTTGTTAAAATTGTATGCTTTTGTTATTTGCCATATTGATTGTAAATTACAAATTATTTTATGATTTTGTATTTATTTTATTATTCTTATTATTATTTTACTTAGATAAATAATTGAGCTTCAGGAAATATCCCCAGAGGTCGCCTTCGTCGCGTTATTTGTCTCCAGTCACATTGCCTTAAACGATGGTGTCTTGTTGTTAAAATTGTATGCTTTTGTTATTTGCCCTATTGATTATAAATTACAAATTATTTTATGATTTTGTATTTATTTTATTATTCTCATTATTATTTTACTTAGATAAATAATTGAGCTTCAGGAAATATCCCCAGAGGTCGCCTTCGTCGCGTTATTTGTCTCCAGTCACATTGAAGCTAGCCAATCCATCCAGAGTTTCTTCTGCCTTTTTCATTTCACTCTCATATTTTGCCACGAGCTCTTCGTTAGATTTCACAGCTGGTTTCACACCAGTAGGGGGTTTTGGCTTGGGTTCGCTTTGTCTTACGATGGTGTCGAGGGATTTCAACTGTTGGTTGATTTCCTCCGTTTTCGACTGGACGATGTTCTTGGAAATCTGGGGAGGAATTGAATAAAAAAGAGTTACTTTAAGTTTCTGAGGTTTGCCACGAGCTCTTCGTTAGATTTCGCAGCTGGTTTCACACCAGTAGGGGGTTTTGGCTTGGGTTCGCTTTGTCTTACGATGGTGTCGAGGGATTTCAACTGTTGGTTAATTTCCTCCGTTTTCGACTGGACGATGTTCTTGGAAATCTGGGGAGGAATTGAATAAAAAAGAGTTACTTTAAGTTTCTGAGTAACGACATTCAATAACATGTTAAAGCTCCTTGTCGAAAAAAACCCATCTAATTTGCCAGGGTAGTTAGCTTGGAAGGTAGCACGCCTTGTAAGCGGCAAGTTGCTAGTTTGATTTCTGCCCTGGGCAAACTGTATCTTAAACAGATAAGGTTTGTTCTTGGAAAGGCTGGCTTTCTCCTAGCTCATCCTCTTCGCTTTCGGGACGATAAGACCTTAGCAGTTATAGTTCCCTCTATCAAACCTCTTGAAAATCCATCAGCCCTGGCTCAAAAAAAATTATCCCTCTAAAAAATCAATAAATACCAAACCTTTCTAGCCCTTTAAGTACGTTATTGATATTACTCATTTTTTATTTTAATTTATTATGGTGCATATTACTCATTATTATCACTAACATTTCTAGTCCTTTAAGTACTAACCTTCTTCAGCTGTGAGGTGACGGCCTTCGCTTTATTCTTCGCCTTCAAGCACCTCGATCCGGCTACCTTGAAGACGTTCTGTCTGGTCTTGTTTTTTCCCATTTGGTAGCCACGTTTAGAAGGGGGATTTTCAATTGGGAACGTAAAAGTTCACTAGTTCTTATCCGGGGATGTTTAATTTAGAATAGTTTGGATTTTTAGTTATTTAGAATCTGCAAAATTAAATCACATCACAGCAAAATTAAATCACAATCACAAAAAGAGGAACACAAAATTAAATAACAGAATAATTTACAGAATTGGGTGTTTCTGAGTAACGACATTCAAAAACATGTTAAAGCTCCTTGTCGAAAAAAACCCATCTAATTTGCCAGGGTAGTTAGCTTGGAAGCTAGCACGCCTTGTAAGCGGCAAGTAGCTAGTTTGATTTCTGCCCTGGGCAAACTGTATCTTAAACAGGTAAGGTTTGTTCTTGGAAAGGCTGGCTTTCTCCTAGCTCATCCTCTTCGCTTTCGGGACGATAAGACCTTAGCAGTTACAGTTCCCTCTATCAAACCTCTTGAAAATCCATCAGCCCTGGCTCAAAAAAAATTATCCCTCTAAAAAATCAATAAATACCAAACCTTTCTAGCCCTTCAAATACGTTATTGATATTACTCATTATTATCACTAACATTTCTAGCCCTTTAAGTACTAACCTTCTTCAGCTGTGAGGTGACGGCCTTCGCTTTATTCTTCGCCTTTAAGCACCTCGATCCGGCTACCTTGAAGACGTTCTGTCTGGTCTTGTTTTTTCCCATTTGGTAGCCACGTTTAGAAGGGGGATTTCAATCGGGAACTTAAAAGTTCACTAGTTCTTATCCGGAGAAATTTAGAATAGTTTGGATTTTTTAGTTATTTAGAATCTGGAAAATTAAATCAACCCTTTAAGTACTAACCTTCTTCAGCTGTGAGGTGACGGCCTTCGCTTTATTCTTCGCCTTCAAGCACCTCGACCCCGCTACCTTGAAGACGTTCTGTCTGGTCTTGTTTTTTCCCATTTGGTAGCCACGTTTAGAAGGAGGATTTTCAATTGGGAACTTAAAAGTTCACTAGTTCTTATCCGGAGAAATTTAGAATAGTTTGGATTTTTTAGTTATTTAGAATCTGGAAAATTAAATCACATCACAGCAAAATTAAATCACAATCACAAAAAGAGGAACACAAAATTAAACAACAGAATAATTTACAGAATTGGAAGATTCGAACACGTCACTTTGTCGGGGGTGAAGATTTACCTTGCCATTTTTTTTGGCCCTTTTTATTTCGTACCAATGAAACTGCTACATTAGACTCGTGTGGTCTGTGTCGTAGCATGTCCTTCCCGTAGTATGTCCCTCATCAGATGGGCGAAAAGAGGAGAAATACTTCACATTTAGGTGCTGGGTCAACATCAAGACACCAGAAAGTAACCCGTTAAAATATTTGCAATGCGAATGCAAATCTTTTGTCGACTCAAGGATTAGAACCCGGGACCTTTTGTATGGTAAGCCAGCGCGTTACAACTGGGCTAACCGTGCCCCCTTGGGATATAATTGATCATAACACTAGTCTAGCAAACGGGAGGTTCGGGTTCGATTCCCGTCAGAATAGAAGTTTTTTCGGCCCTGCGCTTGCGCTAAGTGTTAGATTTTGGATTTCGCCAGCCTAGTTAGCTTGAGGTAAACGCTACGTTGCGGGTTCGATTCCCGACCGGGAAGAACTTTATTGTAATTTTTATTTTTAATATTTAATCTTGTAAACTGGGGTGTACCCCGTTAATTGGTAAAAATAAAACAAAATAAACAGATACGGTTCATTATCGGAATGGCTGGTTCTATCTAGTCCTGTTTCTCTCTTCGCTCTCGGGACGATAAGACCTTAGAAGTTAAAGTCCCTTCTATCAAACCTAGACTAAAAACACAATTTCAAAGTTACAAAATGAAGCCTTACAAAATACAAATGTATTTAAAAATACGAACTAGAGAGTTGGTACACAAAATTACAAACTTAACATATGTAAACTAATGAAAACAGAATTAAATAAAGGGTGGAACAAGGGTGAAAGTAATTAATATTAATGATAACAAGCTGGGCCCGAAAAAAAACTTACTTGTTTGAAAGAACGAAATCAGGAATTCAAGATAAAGTAAAATCGAATTTGGACAAAGAGTCAACTAAGCACAGATCAAGTCAAAAGCACCATTTTGGAAACCATAGTTCTTGGTGGACATTTGTACATTCACCACTGAACATCACAATATTTCTTAATCGACACAAACCAAGATGTAAGAATACAATGCGAAGAGTCTGCCTTTGGCTTTATGGTTTTCTGGACAAAATTTGCACCACCACTTTCGTGTTCCTGGTAAAAAGACCTAGTTTTTTTTTGCAAATATCGCGAAAACCGTTGGTTCTAGCGAAAAAAGTTTTGAAAATGGCACCCGTCAATTTTCCGGAGAAAAACACATGACAGGTAATTGAATGAACTACCTAATTCAAATTAATTTAATTCACAATTTTCATATTTATCACTCAACTTCTGTCAGTAAGGTACTTATTTTATTATTGCATTTTGATTCTCCTCTAATTTTGAATAGTCTCTGGTATTGTCTAAAATCAAACCAATTCAAAAGAAAGGAAAAAGGAAGTTACTATTTTATTTTAGATTCGAACCCGGGACCTTCTGCATGGCAAGCAAGCGCGTTACCACTGGACCAACCGTGATTAAAAATAAATAAAATAATAATAAAAAGCAAGCCAGCTTAGCAAGCACCTGCCTCGGCTGGGATTGAAATCACGCCCTCCTGATTTCAAGGTGTAAAAAAAAAAAAAAAAAAAAAAAAAGGAAATGATTCCAATCTTTCAAAGCGATTTACCTAAGTGTACACAATTACACAGATCTTCCAAAATTGGTGCGGAAGTCTATTGACCTCATGTAAATTTACACACGCCTATCTAAATAGCTTAATACCCATTATGTTCCGATTGTATGTCAGACCTGGGTCTGTCAGACCATCTGCGCGTGAGTGGCTGGCATAACAAAGGCACTCGAATCTCTCCCCGCTATCTAAAATTTACACTTCTTCTGTACCAAATACGTACATACTATTTCTTTATTTTAATTTATTTCTCTTTTCTTCTTCTCATTATTATTATTTTTTTTCTTTTTTTTTATAATTAAGCAAGGTCTATTGTAATAAACATGCATTGTACAATGCTAAACCCATAAAATACACGAGACCTTGTTTAGACTGCTGGGGTAAAGGGGCTTTTTAGTCTCATTCGAGCAGGATAGGTAAACAAGGTATATTCTATTCTATTCTATACATAAGACCTCGTTTGGACTGCGGGAGTAAGTAAAGGGACTTTTCAGTCTCATTCTTGCAGTACAAACAAGGTATATTCTATTCTATTTCTCTCTTATTCCGTCTCCTCTTTCTATAAGACCTCGTTTGGACTGTGGGAGTAAGTAAAGGGACTTTTCAGTCTCATTCTTGAAGTACAAACAAGGTATATTCTATTCCATTTCTCTCTCATTCCGTCTCCTCTACCAACCTCGCCTTCTTTCTCCCCTCCTCTTCTTCCTCCTCCACCCCTCTCTTATCATTCACCAAGTACTCCTCGCCCAGTTGCACCACTATCTTGTACATATCCTTATTAGGCGCCACATCCCTCACAAATACCAACCTCGCCTTCTTTCTCCCCTCCTCTTCCTCCTCCTCCGCCCCTCTCTTATCATTCACCAAGTACTCCTCGCCCAGTTGCACCACTATCTTGTACATATCCTTATTAGGCGCCACATCCCTCACAAAATGGAACTTCATCTTGCTCGCGTCAAAAGGCAACTGGTTTCGCTCAAAAAGTTCTTTCGCCGCTTGCACGCACTTGATCTTTCTTGCCATTTTTTTTGCCCTTTTTATTTCACAGCAATGAAACCACTGCTACCTAAGACCCGTGTGGTCTGTGTCGTAGCATGTCCTTCCCGTCGTACGTCCCTCATCAGATGGGCGAAAAAAGGAGCAATACTTCACATTTAGGTGCTGGGTCAACATCAAGACACCAGTAAGTAACCCGTTGAAATATTTGCGATGCGAATGCAAATCTTTTGTCGACTCAAGGATTCGAACCCGGGACCTTGGTAAGCAAGCGCGTTACCACTGGGCTGACTATGTCCCCTTAATAGGATCAAATTGATCAATGATCATAATACTAGTCTAGCACACGGGAGTTCCGGGTTCGATTCTTGGCAGAATTTAAGTTTTGTTCAGCCTTGCTTTTGAGCTGAACATACACTTTGGAAAAAACGTGATTTCTATGCTTTTCGATTTCGCCCGCTTAGTTAGCTTGGCAGATAGCCCACCTGCTCTGAAATTTATTAGTAAAGGCTCTGAAGGCGCTAGTCGTGGGTTTGATAATTGATTCCCACCCGGGGCGAGCATTATCCTAAACAAGTAAGGTTCATTCTCGAAACGGCTGGCTTTCTCCTATCTAGTCCTCTTTCTCTCTTCGATCTTGGGACGATAAGATCCTAGCAGTTAAAGTCCCCTCTATCAAACCTAGATTAAAAAGTGAAAACAAATTGAAAGTTACAAAATTAAGCCTTACAAATGTATTTTAAAATACAAACTAAAGAGTTGGTACACAAATTAACAAACTTAACAAAAAAACTAATAAAGACAGAATTAAATAAAGGGTGGAACAAAGGTGAGAGTACCTAATTGATTTTAAAAAAAAAAAAAAAAAAAAAAAAAAATCTGGAAAGGATTTTAATTAAAAAGGATAGCAAGCTCTGTGAAGGTCCGTTTTTAGTTTAAATTAGGGGTGACACCTTTTCTTTTTTTCTAATAGGCTTTGAATTCTATCCTATCCAATTAATGGGACTTAAATCAGTTTAAACTTAGCAAAAGAGAAACTTTTAATCCCTTGCCTCGGAAAATTCAGGAGAGATTCAAACGCAATGGCGTAATTGGTGGTGACAGGTAGAGGTGGTTTAATAGTGAGTTATATGAACTACTCTTTTCAGTGAACTACTCAGTCAGTGAGTCAGATGCGAACTTCTCAATCTCATGCCCATTTGATAGAAACACAATACCATCATGTCACGTCACGTTACGTGAATTCATAAGGAGTCAGAAAAATGTAATTCAAAGTTTTCCCTTAATATTGAAGGGAATTTCGTTCATCACAGCCTGATACCTGATGAGCCCACACACTATCAGGTAGACCTGATAGGTGCACCTGATCAGGTTCGCCTGCCAGGTCTACCTAGTAGTGGGTGGCTGACCTCTAACCTTAGCACCTTTTCTTCTCCCCCAGGGGTTCGAGCGGTCGTCTTCACCTGGTCCCCGATATAGGCAAGATCCCGCTAGCTGACGCCACCCTTATTGAAGACCCCTTGGAGCACGTCCACGAGGGTACGGGAGATACCGGTAAGTCGACCACGGGACTGACAATGCGTGGGTTGTGGGTTCATGGAAAGGGTTCAGTCAAGTAGTGATGGGACTCGAGTGAGATTTTTCAACTCGATTATTTTCCAACTCGAGTTGTAACTCGAGTGGAAGTTAATCGAGTTGAATATTTATTCCTGGAAATTACACCGCGCCGATTTCTCACTCGAGTAGGCGAGCGAGTGGATAGTATGCATTGCAGATCATCGATGATATTCGGGTTTTCGTTCGGAAACTCTCGGCATACGGGTATTACGGGTATACCACTATACCCCTCCCCCTCTTCAGTTCTCTTTCTTGCATCATCATCTAGTAAGAGGCAAGAGGGGAGAGGGGGGTAGTGAATCATTCAACTCGTTCAAACGAATAGTTTTTCTGACGAATAGATTTGTACTCGAATAGAAACTGTATGCTGCAATAATATGTGGCGAGTGCGCGAGTGAACTCGGGTCAGAGAACCCAATGAATAGTTTTTCCACTCGAGTGGAACAAAATAATAATCGAGTGCACTCGAGTGAAGTCAAACTCGAGTCCACTCGAGTAAAATCATTCACTCGGCCCATCACTACTTAGTCGTCGTATTCCCCTGATTAAGGTCGCATAAGATGGGTCATAGCTCTTGATCTTTTTCTTCGTCTCCAAGTCCATTTTGGGCAGGAAGCAATATAGGTAGAGAACAGGCGGGCGGGACAGCTTCCCAAACTCCTCGCGGGTGAGAACCTTCAGATACCGCACGTACTCAACTGCCGTCGCGGGCAGATTCATAATCACGCGGGCGACAGCGGTCCCGCCGGTTGAATTTCCCTCCGACTGCGACCAGCGGACGAGATGAGCCCGGGCGTCGGTCTGGAGAAAGTCCCGTGCGTCTTTCTGGGTGGCGCTGATGGGGGTTTTGACTTGGCGCTCGTTGAGGCGGATGCTCGCCTGCAGCCAGGCGTAAGAGTCGGGGTTCAGGTCGTTGGCGGCTACGATGGCGCCGCGCCGCGCGGCTGGAATTGAGAACGGGCCGACACCTGTGGTGGGGAGGAGAATGAGGTGTTAGAATAGGAAAAGATCGGTCACCAAATGGTTAAGTACTTAAATTGAACTGAAAGGGTTAATTTTCAATGATAACATACTTAAAGTATACAATAACTATGAAACCTCCCTAAGCCTAGGAAACCTTTATGTACCTATAACATTATAATGTTTGTCTCCAAATCACACTATACTAAATTTTCATGTTGCTACTGGAATCTGAACCAACATTCTAATCCTGACCCCTGAGCTACTAGGGCTGGAGTTTAAGAATAGAATAGAATAGACCACATAAGTGTGATGTACTTTGGTCATAAACAAATGATGACTTAGGGGCCAAAGAAATGAAGAAATGGGAGCTTTAAATGACGGAAACCACTCACCTGCAAACACATCCAGGACAAGATCTCCTTCTCTGACTTCTTTAGTCACCCGCTCATGTTCCGTTTAGAATAGGAAAAGATCGGTCACCAAGTGGTTAAGTACTTAAATTGAACTGAAAGGGTTAATTAATTTTCAATGATAACATACTTAAGTAAGTATACAATGACTATGAAACCTCCCTAAGCCTAGGGAACCTTTATGTACCTATAACATTATAATGTTTGTCTCAAAATCACACTATACTAAATTTTCATGTTGCTACTGGAATCTGAACCAACGTTCTAATCCTGACCCCTGAGCTACTAGGGCTGGAGTTTAAGAATAGAATAGAATAGACCACATAAGTGTGATGTACTTTGGTCTAAACAAATGATGACTTAGGGGCCAAAGAAATGAAGAAATGGGAGTTTTAAATGACAGAAACCACTCACCTGCAAACACATCCAGGACAAGATCTCCTTCTCTGACTTCTTTGGTCACCCGCTCATGTTCCGTTGACAGTCTCGAGTTCCAATAAACCTTGCTGAAGTCCATTTTGAATGTGCAGCCATTCTCCTTATGCATTGTAACCATACAATCCTTCCCAGCCAGAAGCTCCATTTGAAAATTCCTGTATGTGTTGTCAATTGTGTGAGCCTTGTTTACGACTGTTTCACAAGAAGGGACTTTGTCGAGTAGAACTCTTCCAATAATGAATTTGTGCTCTATCAGTTCCTCTCGTAGATTACAATGTACAATGTGTCCAACACTTGTGAAACTCGACATTGCTACATTGTCAGGAAGAATAGCTTTGAGAATATCTTCCGCACTAAAATTGTCGTAAGTCAGTAGAACTTCAGCGTGAGTGAAATCTTTAGCAGTTAACTTGGCATTTTCCAGCACTTTGACATTGAATTCACCAAAGTCTTCAAACTTTTGAATTACTTTGTAACTGTCTCACACGAAAATGCAATACAGGTTTTACCGTTCTTTTTAGGATTTTAGTGTGTTACTCTTACAAATGGAGTGTCATTTTTGTGGGTTTTGCAAATCAAGATTTAAACAACTTTCTCACACGAAAATGAAATGCAGGTTTTACCGTTCTTTTTAGGATTTTAGTGTGTTACTCTTACAAATGGAGTGTCATTTTTGTGGGTTTTGCAAATCAAGATTCAAACACGATTTTACTTTTACGGAGAGCTACCAATTGCAACACGATTTCACCATTATTTATAGGGTTTGAAAACAAATTCTGAGCGTCTGCAGGCCAGTTACAACTCAAAGGTCATGTTTGTAATAGACCTGGAATTTTTGACTATAAGACCTCGTTTGGACTGTGGGAGTAAGTAAAGGGACTTTTCAGTCTCATTCTTGCAGTACAAACAAGGTATATTCTATTCTATTTCTCTCTTATTCCGTCTCCTCCACCAACCTCGCCTTCTTTCTCCCCTCCTCTTCCTCCTCCTCCGCCCCCCTCTTATCATTCACCAGGTACTCCTCGCCCAGTTGCACCACTATCTTGTACATATCCTTATTAGGCGCCACATCCCGCACAAAATGGAACTTCATCTTGCTCGCGTCAAAAGGCAACTGGTTTCGCTCAAAAAGTTCTTTCGCCGCTTGCACGCA
>NW_007380157.1:26563-30124 GCF_000475195.1 Diaphorina citri | reverse complement strand
TAATCAACGAGCTATTTTTTGACGAGTGCGCAGTGCGCACCCAAAGGTCATCGGACTTCCCAGTTGAAGTGGACTGTACCCACTATTCTTTCTACATATAGGTATTTTTTTTTTTCTTCTCTTACCAAGGGTTCATTCTTGTACCGATGCAGAGTGACTGTCTTGTAGTCGCTAAGAGATATCTGAGTTCCGTTGGAGATGGCTATCTCGTCCTTCTGATCTTTGGATGACTTCCTGATAGATGAGAACATGGTGGTGGATGTGTTTTGTGCTCGTTGATATTTCCGGCCCAGAACTTTACGCTCGGCTATGTGGTCATGAGTGGTGAGCAGACTCTGAGGAAATAGAGAAGAAAAGTTATTGTTTAATTTTCAATTTTTCAAGCTTCCATTTATTAAAATATTAGGACATAACAACAGAACATTAAAAAATTCATATAAGTGGTAGATATACCCATCCGTAAAATCAAACCTTTTGCCACGGATGGGGAAAAACAAACGTCGTTTAAGAACCAAGAACATCGTAACAAAATAGTTGTAGATGGTTCGCCGGACCAAAAATCAAATGTGTTTGGATTTCTCCCGGATCAATGGTCCGATGGACCAAATTTTAGACTACGCACTAGTCTGGCGGACCAGAGAATGGTCTAGTTAAGTGTAGTCTAGCCCGTCTAATACTTTAATGTGTATTATGTTGTCCCCTAAAGTACTTTAATGTGTGTTATGTTGTCCCCTAAAGTACTTTAATGTGTATTATGTTGTCCCCTAAAGTACTTTAATGTGTATTATGTTGTCCCCTAAAGTCACGAGTTTGATTCCCGCCTGTGCCCTAAATCACCAAAGTATGGAAAAGTATTTACAATTGATGATTCTCATGAAAAATATAACTGTCCAAATGTATTTTTTTCGTAAAGATCGTCAAAAATAATAAATAATCCGAAAAGATTTTTTTTAAAAAAAGTATTTCTTCTCTAAGAAATTCGTCCCCAAAGTGTGCGCGGGAAAAATAATGAGATTCAAATTTTTAAAGCGTAGGGACGCTTGGCAACATTGCGTGGGACGTAACCAACCATGAAAAAAGAAATTCTTCTGGCTCTTGCTAATCTGATCACATCGTTTTCTTTGGTTTTTGCGTTTTGTATCTGCTAATTTGACTGTTTTTCTGAGTATCCTGTGGTGGTGTAGAGGTCAAGGCGCTCGACTGGTTAACAGGAGGGCGTGGCTTCAATCCCAGCCGAGGTATGGAATTTTATCCTCAATATAATTTGAGAATTTGACCACAATAATAGTAGTAGCCTACTGCTGGAGTAAAGGGACTTATCAGTCCTATGCGAGCAGTAAAAATAAGCACTATTATTATCATATAGGTAGGTACCTACGTAGGTAGTGTTTACATAAAGCGGAACTTTGAGCAGGGATGTTTGGTATGTGGAGATCATACTATTCATATTATTCTTCTCGATCGAAATAAATGTGCCAGCCTACTTAGCTTAGTTGGTAGTGCGTCTGCCTTGTAAGCGCTAGGCCGCGGGTTCGATTCCCGCCCAGGGCGGATTTTATCCTGATGGGATAATGTTCGTTCTCGGAAACGGCTGGCTTTCTCCTATCCTGTCTTCCTTCTCTCTTCGAATTCGGGACGATAAGACCATAGCAGTTACAGTTCACTCTGTCAAACCCCTTAAAAAAAATGTACATGTACGAAAAAGTAACTACTTGAATAAGTGCATGATAAAAAAAAATGGAATGAAAATATCTAAATTTGAAAATAGGTATAAGTACCTAAGCTGATATTGAAAAATAGTGATAACAAAATGCGTAGATAGGTACCTATTCGATCTATTTGAGCCCCTAACCCAAATCCCTATGGTAATAAGCCCACAGCGCGTCGTACGATATTGGTAGATGACGTCATCACAGGAGTACAGTGTTGTCGCTAGGTATGATATCGGCGGGCTTGAGACTCTCATGTTCCGAGAGCTGTATCTCACGATCTAGTGAACGCATTTTCTTCGTTATAGTCTCAATATTTTTTTTAATTTTCATAGTTTTTTCTGAGATAATAAAAAAAAATCATGAGAATCACCAATTTCGTTCAGGACAGTCACACTACTTTCACGTCACGTGAATCATGAACGAGATTACCTACAATATTATGTGGGAAAACTTTGAACTACATCTTTTCGACTCCCCATGACTTCTACTGACGTGATGTGACTCCTTATAAGTTTGTAAATAAGGACTCCTTAGTTCGTCGCCTGACTTTGCTGATATCGGTACAAACTTTTACCTTCACCTCCTTACCTCACTTGACATCTTGAATCTTTATCTTTTCCACCGGACACTCTGAGATACCTCTTCCTCTTCTTCTCCACCACATCCTTGTCCTCCTCTTCCTCTTTCATCTCCTTCCCTTCCATTTTCACCTCCCTTTCTTCCTTCTCCAGCGCCTTAGGTTTCTTCTCCACTCTCTCATCATTCACCTTCGTCTTCTCCTCTGTTCCTCCACCATCGCCTCCTTCTTTTTTACCTGTTGTGTGTTTGTTTACTGGATGACTGATTTGACCGTAGTGGAGGTGAAGTTTTAGAAGGTGAAAGAGAAGGAGGAACTGAATACTGTAGGAAGAAGGAGAAGGAAAATTTGGAGAAAAACGAATAGAAAAGGAGATCTGAGGGAGAAAGAGGAAGAGGAAAAAAGGAAGAGAAGTAAGAAATGTACTATACGTCTAGAAGAAGAAGAAGAAGAAGAAGAAGAAGAAGAAGAAGAAGGAAGAAGAAGGAAGAAGAGGAGGAAACAAATGGAGTAGAAGGAATTTGAGAAGGGGGGGTAGAAAGAGGAAGAGAGAAAAAAAGAGAAGTTTTAGGAAGAGGAGGTGGAGAAGATGAATGGATGGGTTTAATGGTAACTGTAAAGTACCATAGCGGATGTGAATGTGGAAGATGGATGTGGTATAACAGAGGGACGTAAAAAAAGAGTATTTATTTTATTCTGGGTATAACCTAATGGTTTTATGATGGATGTGAAGTTAAATATTTTCAATGGAAAATTTTGCTATTTTAGCAAATTTGGTAGAATTTCAGTTTTTATTGTACATAAAGTTCAAACATGAATGTATACAACATCGGTATGTTACACTAATAACTAATAATAAAAAATGTCTCATTTGTCTCATAGCCTGTCCAGACCTCATCTTGAGGACTGAGTTTGAGAGCATGTCCCATTATGATAACTTGATAACAGTTCAATTGAGATGGAGCAACTCTTTATTGATAAAATTATGTTGTAAACATGTTTGCTTGTCAAGATATTTCTGTTTTGCTCGTCAAATTTAGACTGGAGTTATTTTGGGGTGTCTTTTTAACAAGATTTTTGTCGAATATGTCAGTAACGATATCTACACTTTCAATAAATTTATTTATAAAGATCATATCGTCAAAAGACCTACATATGTAAATTGTAAATAATTATTATGTAGGTAAGTATGTGTAATTATTAAAAATACATTTTTCGTTTACTATGTTTACCTACCTACATATCTCTCTCTCTCTCTCTCTCTCTCCCTCC
>NW_007380157.1:21918-25307 GCF_000475195.1 Diaphorina citri | reverse complement strand
CCCCCGGGAGCGCGCAGCGCGACCGTAAACAAGGGAGCGCGAAGCGCGGCCCCATGCACAACCCCGCGAAGCCCCGGGAGCGCGCAGGGCGACCGTATACGCAACTCCGCGTAGCGAACACGCGAAGCCCCCGGGGGGTGGAGGGGGGCGAAGCCCCCCTCCCGAGCACGAAGTGCGAGTAAAATTATATTACTCATAGTTCATAGTTTGACTTGTTAGACAGCGGTCTTTTCAGTCGTATCTCGTATCCCAGCAGGAGACACGAGGTATATTCTATTCTGTACTAAACTTATCTGTAAAGTCATCTTGGAAGGATCATTCCCCGGACTCGGGCTACGGGAATGGTTATAAGTTAGATGATAGAAGATATATTCGTTTGGTAGGTAAGTGGGAGGGCACAGTTTTGAATCCCAGCTCGGGCATAGGAATTCCTCATTGATTTTAGAGTTGGGCCACAAAATAGACCTCTCAAGCCCTAATGGAATGAAAAATAAATTTATTTGATGATACCATCGATTAAGAAGAAGAGAGAACATTCTATCACTTTCATAATTAGTTGATGATATCAAGGGAATATTTGGGATTATTTTGCTCAATGGAAATAACCACTGTTTTCATAATTGTAGTAATGCAAACAACCACCATTTTCGTATACCTACTAATGTGGGTACGTGAATGTAGGCGCGTTTTATTGAGCCTAAATCCAGGTAGGTAAACATGGTGAAATGGCATCTTAGCGGGAACTTTGTTCTCAGCCTACCGGAGCTGGAAACTATGTCAGCTATAATGTTTACCCCACATATCCCGGATAACAAAATAGTGCGTTTTTAACTCTCGTGTGATCGGTATGTTTCCAGATGAAATCTTGATTTCAACCGTTTACATAACAAAGTTATACTGGGTTCGCTATCGCTAGGAACACTTCAGACTCTAAAAAAGGGGTATCTTGATTCTTTAAAGGTCTGACAACAAAGTTTGATCCAACCTACCAAAGGAGTAGCTTCCTTCTCTAAAGGTCGGACACAAACTTTGAACGATTCTCTTTTAAAAGGCGAAGAAAAAGTAAGCCATTTGTTTCAATAAAATGGAATGCCTAGAAAGAGTTCTAGATTGTGCAGTTGGTCGGGGCAATCCTCTTTTTAGAGGGTCCGCGATCGCGATTACAATCCCAGCAGCGACTTGAGAAATTTGGGGTATTGAGGAAGGTCATTGAAAGAATAAGTTTTAAGTTTGAACTTTATTATTATTATTTTTTTTTAGAATAATTGAAATTTCATATCTTGTTGAAAATAGACGGGTGAGACCAAAAATTCCTTTTGCCCCAGCAGTGACCAAATGACCTATACCTACACTTACCTGAAAAGTAAGAGACTCATTAGAGTTGTTCTTAGACAACCACTTGTTCCTTACACAACAAATACAAAGTAGGTCTTGGTAAATTGGGGGCCCTTTCCCCACTTGTCCAAACCCTGCTGGGCGACCTCTGACCGTTTGACCTAGTCTGAAAATAGAGATTAGAATGTGATGGGTGGATAAATGTCTGATAGGACTAACCAGATAGTTCCGGGTCACGACAAAAACTGTTTCAGTGAGAGGTGGATATTCAAGGGGGGAAGGGGGTCATTTCCAAGCCTCATTTTTTTCCAACAACAAAAAGGTCATAATCAAGAGGGTGGAAAAAATAATGAAAAAATTATATAAAATAAAATAGTAAAATTAGGACAGCTTATATGAGGAGGAAAACACAGGATGTTAAAGGTGTGTCCATAGTTGACCGGCCGTTGATAGACGCCGTGAATGTTGTCGAGGCAGTGAGGACGGTTCAGCCGACATCGATTTATGAGCGGCCGAAACAAATAATAGAAGGGGGAAAACCCCTAGTCTGAAAATAGCAGAAATTGAAGAAAGTCATGGCTGAACAACCTGAAAGAATATGATAGCTCGATACATTTGATCCCAGCAAGCTATCGAGGATAAGAATATGAACCATAAGAACCAAGCTGCCACAGATGCCAAAATGATTAATTGATTACCAACCTCCATAAGGAGTTTAACAATAAGAAGAAGAAGGTTCTCGAAAAATACTCCTCGGAGGCTGTTCCTCTGCCTCACTGACTTCGCCCGGACCCCCCTCAATTTTTTCCACACTCACGTCCTTGGTTCCCGTAGTATTCGAAGCCTTATCACAAAAACAGGAAACGCCGGAACTTATACAGGGTGTCAGCAAAGTCGATCCATTCGTAGAAGGAGCCATAAACATCCTGTATAGAAATTGAGGCCAAGATTCACCTTGGAGCTGGTGAGAGGTGAAAAAGTCTGGGGAGGAATAATTAAAGCGTCCGGAGCAACATCGAGTGTGGTCTATATTTAAACGGGTGACTGACTAGCTACCACTTTCTGAAGGAAAAACATTCAGGTACCTTGGCCGGGTTTGAACCTGCGTCCTCTGTTTACCTAGCAATCTTACTGACCGTTACTTAGCCATCGGGAAGGTTTGAGGAAAAATGAAGTCATAGGAGTACTAGTAAATGCTACCCATACACTGAGAAGCTGAGAACCCATCAGTCAGTCGATTGGGCTTCCGATACTTTGGTTTTTTTCTCAGTGTAAATAGGCACTCGAAATACGAATGAATTTTGCTTCCTATGTTAAGTAATGGTAGTATGTCGGAAGTGTTGGAAATGTCTGATACGGATAGGTGTGCGGACTACCATTACTTAACATAGGAAGCAAAATACAAAATTTGTCGGAAATGTCTGAAGTGTTGGAAGTGTATGATCAGTCTGCACGCTGCTTTAGACTCCATTCCCGGTACGTACATTGGGCATCTCCATCTGTTTGATCCACTTGAGTGCCTGTCCCTGTGGGTCAATGACCAGGGCATAGCGTTGACTCTGCGTTATAATAAGCCCGTTCTCCGTACTGAAGTTGTCTAATGGCAGACCCCGTATTGCCCACTCACGTATGATGGCCGGGCTAGATAGGAAGGTGGCTGGAGTGAAGTCGGTTGAGTATGGAATGACCAGTTCATCACGAAGCTACGGGGAGAGAAAAAGAGCAACATGAGTAGGGATGGACATGCTATGATAAAGACCACACGCGTCCAATGTAGCAGTTGTTTCATTGTTACGAAATGAGAAAAAGGACACGGTTAGCAAAGTGGTAAAGCGCTTGCTTGCCATGCAGAAGGTCCCGGTTCGATTACTAGCATCGAAAAAAAAAAAAAAAAAAAAAAAAAAATTTATTCCCAGCAGTCGCAAAGAAAAATGTCAACGGGTTACATTTTTGGTGTTCTTATGTGTGACCCGAGCACTAAATGGTGAAGGTATTGTGTCTCTTCTCGGCCATCTGATGAGGATGAGATTACTACGGGATGAGCGTATGTGTGT
>NW_007380157.1:19629-21883 GCF_000475195.1 Diaphorina citri | reverse complement strand
TATGTACTAAATATATTGAGATGAGTCTGGAAGATGAAGATGTTGAAGTTATATTTGTTATCAATATGACTATCCGTTTGAGATGATGATGTTAGAGAATCATCTGACTTCATTGTAACAATATATCCAGCCGCATAGAACATGTCAGAGACAGGTTGTGTGAGGGTACATACATGTAACCCACACGAATCGGATTTGGTGTTATCTATTACGTATACTCATGTTATATATGTATGGATTATTCTATGGATCACATCTTCCCTAATTAACTCTACGGTGTGTCAAAGTCCAACTAAACCATGGCGGTTACTACTCTTATCATGAAGTAATACACTATCAATAATAGGTGTACTAGGTCAGAGAACAACTATACGATGATATTGCCTCGAACCGCCAGGGACTATAGTCTAAAGGTCCCTTGGCGTCAAAATGAGCTGACCCGAAGACGCGGGTACGACTATCCTCCGTATGATGGCCCTATCCGTCCCGATGCTGTGTCTGGTGTGCCGCAGATCGCAAGTCTGACAAAGTCACCGATGCTTATTTTTTTCCGCTACTCGTCGGACGTAAAAGGGTTATTATATATTGATCACGAATAAAATGACGCAGTGTATCCTGACTGTTTCACGGGAAATCAGGTCGCTCCATCCGCCTGATGCACTAATGGAGCGCGAGCGAAAGCCTTTTCACGGCCCCCTGGGGACCTTATTAAACAACTTTGGCCGACTTTCTACTTTTGTAAATGTAAATGCAGTTTCTTTGTGTTATTATGTCACAACTTTGGTGCTCACTGCAGCATTGTAGGATTTTTCCAATATCTCAATAATCCTAAAATCCAATGTTTACCTACCATGCTGGCACCGGTCGCTATGCGCATTATATTACATAGCTACTCATTTTCCTCACGAGGCTGAGTGGGCCCCGCAACAGCCAGTCACGGTATCAATCATTTGCATGATACAAATTTCTTGACCCCGCCGGGAATCGAACCCGGGTCTCCCGCGTGCAAGGCGAGCGCAGTGACCACTACGCCATGGGAGCTGACTAAAGGATAAAAAAAATACATATATATACATTATTTATAGTTAAGTAGACTGGGAACTCTCATGTTATGCTTTAATATGAGTTTAGTCCTAGTTATTCTTGCAATATCTGGTATATAATAGCCCTTACACTAGGCACTAGGCTATTAATAGCCCTTTTTTTAAAGAGGTTTGACAGAGGGAACTGTAACTGCTATGGTCTTATCGTCCGGAAATCGAAGAGAGAAGGAAGACAGGATAGGAGAAAGCCAGCCTTCCGAGAACGAAGATTATCCCATCAGGATAAAATCCGCCCCGGGCGGGAATCGAACCCGCGGCCTAGCGCTTACAAAAGGCAGACGCACCACCAAATAAGCTGACTAGGCTGGCTAGTCCTTGAAGTAGGGGTGAGAGGAGACACAATACTCCCCATTGAAGACCTGGATCAAATTAAAAAATTATTCGCTAATCGCTGGGTCCCGAACCTGGTACCTTCTACCCAGTAAGCAAATATTTCCTCTGGACTAACCATGTACCTAAGATCTAATACATATTGAAAAGAGTCTGCCTGAATTAAAAACCACATTTATGAGAAAAATATTGATGTCCCTATGGACTTGTACCTAATACCTATGTATATCTGTAGGTATGATGTTACTCGAGGCATGGCCAAACTTGTAGAAAAGGCATGGCCGAACTTGTAGAAAACAATAAAAAATACGGTCGCGCTTTGCGCTCCCTATTAGCTGCATAGTTATCAAACTAAAAACATAAACGAAACTCAAAATGTTGGTCGAGAGCGGAACATTTATTTTCTCTCTGCACTCTGTGTATTTCTTATGGAGATTTTAGCGATCAAAAATTGATCATATCTCAGGATCGGTTTAGAATGTTTAGATTTTCGCAAAATCCTTTCTTATTGCACACCTAGACCATAAAAGGAATATTCCTACCAAATTTCAGCTTTCTAGGTGTTGTGGTTCAGGAGATAGAGCGATCAGTGTGTGAATATGAAATGTGAATGAGTGAATGGATCTTGATTTTATAATATAAGATAATGTGTTATATTTTACAGGAGTGTGAACAGGCAGCTAAGTTCAACCATCAGGTTCAGAATGAGCTCAACTATGTTGCCAAATTTCTCGGTTCTTTAGGTGAGTGAAATGTCCTAGTTGGTAATTTTCTAACCATGTAGCAAAGTGTAAAGTTGAACTAAGACTGATCCATATATT
>NW_007380157.1:0-19259 GCF_000475195.1 Diaphorina citri | reverse complement strand
GTGCCCCCCCCCCCCCTACTCAAAGTTACTGTATCCTCGCCTGATATTTTATATTCTAGCAGGGGATCACTGTGCCCCCCTACTCAAAGTTACTATATCCTCGCCTGGTATTCTTGAAGTCATAGGATTGCATTGTTACATTCTAGCAGAGGTACCTAAAGCTGATACACGTCATAGGTATGCGTTTATACTGGATGGGCCACAGACATTGACACTCTTGATACTGATGTAAATATACGGGATGGTAGGTACTGATGGTGACAGAGCGTGGGTTCGATTTAAAAATTGTAAGAAGACTAAATACGAATGTAAACTTTTAAAACACACCTATTCCTACCGATTTGAACATTTGGAAAATTATTTGCATTCAGGAAAATATAAATTTAATATAGGTAGGTTATACCTACCCTACATTCTACTGCTAATTTTTACCAAGACAGGTTGGTAGGTATGCTTAATTTTTTTTTTTTTGCGTTGAAAATGTACACAGTTGTTCTTCAACTTTTGGGTAAAAACCTACATGATTCATCTTGTGTTTAATTTATTTAGGTGAGGCCCGGTGGGCTGTGTATCACACACCACCCTGTATATTGATCATTATTATGAGGGGACACGTATTTCCCGTATTCTATGCTACAGGTAGACCTATTCAGGGTTACCCTAAGCTCATAGTGGGTGAATCAACCTCTGCTGTTTTTAGAACAAGATGAGATGTTCCTCAGATGTTCCCTGTGAATTGAGGTGTTATTTTTTGGGTCACCCTATATTCGAATATGTTATATTGTGTATTCTGTCTTGTAACCTGACAGACCATGAAATCATCTCGTCTTACTTTCGTTTCGTTTACTGATCTCACAAGATATCCTGGTTAGATCCTAACGTCTCTGGTTCAAAGACTTTAGACCTGGTTCTGGTTAGAGTGTTAAGCTGTAACCAGAGCTGTAAAGTTCCAAGTTAATACTCTTTCATTGTTTGACTTGTTTCTAGAAATGGCTTTCGTAAATAGACTGGAAATGTGACCCTTTGCACTTTGAAGCAAAGAATCACACGTAGAAATGAAACACCAGTTGATAGCAAGGCAGATATTAGGGAACCTTTTTTCAAAGTCTGACAGACGGTTTGATAAAGGTTCGATAAAGGGAACAAGGGAGGTCTAATCGTCCTGAGATCGAAAAGAGAAGAGAGGAAGACAAAAGATATTACAAAAACCAGAAGTATCCCTACTTTTGAAAGAGTGGTCGACATCAGGTCAGGGGGCTTCTGGTCCGAATCTTGAGAACCACTGCAGCATAATTCATGCTGAAATGATTGGCTGCACCCCCGCAATATACGGTACCTAATGTACATACCTATGCCATGACTCATGTATTAGGATGTCAGTTCAATATGAGCATACATATGTATTACTGTAAGTACATACATTGCCATGTAGTACATTATGATCATGTGGGATACAGTTTGCCTGTTTGGTTGATAGACATTAATGTACCCACTCTTATGTTAAACATGTACCTAGTAGGTACCTATGTCTTGTATTTTTGCACAGGTTACACAGGCAAATCTATCGAAACTACATAGATATTAACACATGATTGTGTAGGTGTACATCTCTAACTGGTGTATCGTGGGTTCATTACAAGACGGATTGTCGAGTTAGTTTTCTTCACTTCAGATAATTCGATATTATCCCGGACGTGTTGGAATGCCTCTGTGGACAGAAGAGAAGAAAAAGGTTGAAATGTGGACAGAGTGGACACAAGAGAAAAAAAAATTGGACCGATTGCAATACTTTCATTACTAGTATAGCTCGCTATACTGTAGTAATAGAAAGTAAAAATAGGTACTACTCTTTTTAGTGAACTACTAAGTTAGTGAGTCAGATCCCAAATCATGTAAATCACTTTTCAATTTCCTATAGGTAAGTACCTATGGGAAGCTATTAGGACTATCTCCTCTCTACTAGGTACTAGGTAGGTACCTACTTAGCCTACTTTCAAAGAAGAAGAAGAAGAGGAGGAGGAGGAGGAGGCTGTGGACAGAAGAGAAGAAATAGGTTGAAATGTTGGAATGCCTCTGTGGACAGAAGAGAAGAAATAGGTTGAAATGTGGACACAAGAGAAAAAAAATTTGGACCGATTGCAATACTTTCATTCATTACTAGTATAGCTCGATCTTGAAAAGTGGAGAACGTCGAGAAAAGTGGAGAACGTCGTGTGGAGAACGTCAAGATCGAGTGGAGAACGTCAAGATCGAGAAAAGTGGAGAACGTCGTGTTGAAACCTGTCCTAGGACAGATCTACATCTATATATAGTATAGCTCGCTATACTATACTTTCATTATTAGTATAGCTGTAGTAATAGAAAGTAAAAATAGGTTGATTATTAATCGAACGAAGCAAGCTCTAGGAAATTGGATTAGTTTTTTTCAAAGTAGGTAAGTAGTTTCTCTGTTGCTCGATTATTTTGTGAGATTGCGAACGGTTTGTCCGATTTGGATGAGACAAACCACAGGCAACTGCAAAATTGTTGAGCTGGATTGCTAGAAATGAAGAAATTGTCGGTAAATTCTTTTATATAGGTCTGAGCAATATTGCTGATAGCTTTCACACAGCATTATAAAATTGTTAACAATCTTTCAAGACTTTCATTCATTTTTCTAGTTTTAATATAACTTATTAATAGCGAATACGGTAGTTATCTACGGTTTGATGTAGTTATCAGCCAATTTGTCGTACCTTCACTCATGCGTTATTCGAATTGATGGATAGTTATTCAAATAGTGGATTCAGAATTACCTGTTTCAACTTTCGGCGATGTTATTCCAAAGCAATTACATTGTGCTAGTGCTTTCTTCATGATCAACTTCATCTCGATGACTTTTTTTAAAACGCGAATTAGCGGAATTAGGTACTTACCTACATTGGTATATCGACCTACTGTGGGAAAATTCAACGAAAGAAGTGGATTCTAATTTTGAACTCGACTGGAAGATTTTGCATTTAGTTCGTCTGTCAATTTGTTCACCATAACTCTCGAATTTTGTCCGTTTTTGGTGAAGACGTATCAAAAATGTAGGAAATTTTCTCAAAATGTCTCAAAAGTTCGTAACAGTCTCTTTTGATCTCACCCGAAATAGGTATTCATTCTGACTCAAAATTCTCGGTAGAAAAAACTCCGCAAACTGACGCTGACATTAGTCCGCTTACTCCGCCTTGTTGTTAACCACAATGATCTCCGCAAATTACTCCGCACAATTCTGCAAACGTGGCGGATAAGTTTCCGCGATAGAAAACAAATGACGCGAATCAGTTTGCAAGTGACGCGAATCAATTTGCAAACGCGTCGAAGAAAATTGCAAATCATAGGGATCTCTGTTGATATGGACTATACAGGGTTTTCAAGCTGAAACTGCTCCCACAGGAAATTTACCCGTAAAATCAGTTTTTGGCCTTTAAAAGTCCCCAGTAGGTAAACACTTTTCAGGCAAACAAAGCAAATATTATCTTATGTACTGATCTCACAAGATATCCTGGTTAGATCTTAACGTCTCTGGTTCAAAGACTTTAGACCTGGTTAGAGTGTTAAGCTGTAACCAGAACTGTAAAGTTCCAAGTGAATACTCTTTCATTGTTTGGCTTGTTTCTAGAAATGGCTTTCGTAAATAGACTGGAAATATGACCCTTTGCACTTTGAAGCAAAGAATCACAACGTAGAAATGAAACACCAGTTGATAGCAAGGCAGATATTATAGGGAACCTTTTTTCAAAGTCTGACAGACGGTTTGATAAAGGTTCGATAAAGGTAACAAGGGAGAAAAAAAAAAAAAAAAAAAAAAAAAAAAAAAAAATCTATTCTATACTAACATTTCTATCCAGGCCGAGTTACAATTAGATGACTATTGTTTGTGTTAGCATTAGGTTTTGTGTTTAGAAATATTCTATGGAACTATCGTGACGTATAATAGTGCTGAGTGCTGGTTCTGGTTAAATAGCTTATTGTTATCATATCACAGTATCCAGTATCGCATACCGTTGTGAATGGTATCGGATAACGTACAAATCGAATATCTATCTACCTACCTACATGCTAAAGAGCTAAAGTTTACGAATTGCACTGAGAGAAAAAAAACTAGAGTGCCGGCAGCCCAATCGAGTGACTGGGTTCCGGCATTCTAATATTGAACTCTATATCGGGAAGCTCGACACTCTAATACAGCATTCCAACAGCCTAAATCAGGGGAAGTAACCCAATAGTAGAGTTCTTCCACCCTAAACTTGCGGCACCCTGTCACCATTTTTTTCTTAGTGTGTGAACTGAGGTGTCTGGTACATCTACCTTATTTATACGTTTAACGTAAGGCCAATCTAAAATGTTGTTAGGGTACCTAGATTATAGGCCGCTATAAAAAGCAGATAGGTAGGTAGGTAGGTACTAGACTACAAGAGCTAGCTAACCATGTGTTTTACACGTAGCTAACATTAAACAGTTATGTGCGGAACTTTAAAATCAACAACCACGTTGTAAGTTAGAAGGTAGAGCACCAGGTTTATAAACATGAGAAGGAATGTGTACTAACTCTTTACTTAAGTAAGTATGTACAATCACGTCTTGAATACTTTGCCTTAGCACTGCCTATAGTAATACTTACATAATAAAAGTACTTGGGTAGATACTAAGGACCAAAGAGATTATTATGTTATCAATGTTTTTATTGTTTACAAACTGAAATAAAACAAGAACACACATCATCAACAATCCACGATAAGTACTAAACCAAACAGTCACACTAACACGAATTGAAGGTACATAATAAAGGTAGATAGTTACACACCGACCAACCACTTCACAACACACAATATTTTTGGGAACACCTAAGTTCCCCCAAAAAAGTAAGTAATAGGCATATGTACCTATGTAGCTACATCTACTATCTACGGATATGTTATACGTTATACTTACGAATGTTATGTGGATATTTAATAACTAATACCTACCTACCTAATATTTACCTACTACCACCTACTCTTGTTTTTATTAAATGATTGCAATTCGGAAACATGTAGGTATTACCTTACGTATTACTCGTATTAGATATACCTACCTAGGTACCTACGTGTATGTTGGGCATTGGGAACTAAGCAGTATCAAATAACACCCTTAAACTTTAAAGCAGCAGGAGGCCCGATTCCTTCATGTGTTTTGGATAAAATTTGGAACCAATTTTTGTCAAATTTCATCCAAATCGAGGCTAGCTACCGTTCAAGAGTTTCCTATGTAGACATCTCTCTCCTAAAGTCCACGTGTATATAATATTTTCTATCAATGTTATAAAGTTGATAACCTAACGCAGGGCTTTGGATTAGGTTCTAATTTTAAGCAACTATTAAGCATGGAAAGATTTAGAATCAATAAAAAAAAGTAAAAATAAGTAATAACAATAAAAAAATGATAGACAATATCTAGATTAGGTTTGTATGATAAACAAAAGCTAGATTGATAGTCTACAGTCTACACTCATCTCTTCATCTCATTACAGTCTCAATCCTAGGGCAATAATCCAGATTAGGGAATCATTGAACTCTCCGTATGAAATAATGTTATTATCCTTGGTAATGTACCTATACGTAATTACGTAGGTATCTTGAATGATCCTAGTACCACTTGATTGATATCTTGTTGCTCTCCGTTCCATTCTGTTTTTAGTGGAAGTAGGTACCTACTGCAGATCACGTCTGGGAAATTGGACTATGTGGACTTTATTGTTTTGCTTTATCTCTCCAAGAGGGGTCAAAATTTGGTGTACTTACCCTAAGGACCCCAAGGTAGATCATTTGATTGAAACTTACCGTTCTGTTGTGCCGTCTCTACTCCGTCCCACTTGTCAGTAATCTCGTTTAGACTCTCCAGAAGAAACTTCTTATCCACGGATTTCTTATGATGTGTTGAACCAGCACTATTCTCTGACTTTTTGATGAGAGAGAAAAATACCATCGTCTGACACCGTGGCAGTTTATTTCATTCTAATTTTTATTCCTTTTCCACTTATCACATATTTGTTTTATTTTCAATAATTAAGATCTTACGAGTATGTCTTGTTTATAATAAATTATTATTTTAGTCTAAAAAAAAAAACAGACAAAGACTTGTTTAGACTGCCCGCTTGGATGAGACAAACCACAGACAACTGCAAAATTGTTGAGCTAGATTGCTAGAAATGAAATTCTTTTATATAGGTCTGAGCAATATTGCTGATAGCTTTCACACAGCATTATAAAATTGTTCACAATCTTTCAAGACTTTATTCATTTTTCTAGTTTTAATATAAAATATAACTTCTTAATAGCGAATACGGTAAAGTAGTTATCTACGGTTTGATGTAGTTATCAGCCAATTTGTCGTACCTTTAATCATGCGTTATTCGAATTGATGGATAGTTATTCAAATAGTGGATTCAGATTTACCTGTTTCAACTTTCGGCGATGTTATTCCAAAGCAATTACATTGTGCTAGTGCTTTCTTCATGATCAACTTCATCTCGATGACTTTTTTTAATACGCGAATTAGCGGAATTAGGTACCTACCTACATTGGTATATCGACCTACTGGGAAAATTAAACGAAAGAAGTGAATTCTAATTTTGAACTCGACTGGAAGATTTTGCATTTAGTTCGTCTGTCAATTTGTTCACCATAACTCTCGAATTTTTTGCGTTTTTGGTGAAGACGTATCAACAATGTAGGAAATTTTCTCAAAATGTCTCAAAAGTTCGTAACATTCTCTTGATCTCACCCGAAATAGGTTTTCATTCTGACTCAAAATTCTCGGTAGAAAAAACTCCGCAAACTGACGCTGACATTAGTCCGCGTACTCCGCCTTGTTGTTAACCACAATGATCTCCGCAAATTACTCCGCACAATTCTGCAAACGTGGCGGATGAGTTTCCGCGATAGAAAACAAATGATGCGAATCAGTTTGCAAGTGACGCGAATCAATTTGCAAACGCGACGAAGAAAATGGCAAATCATAGGAATCTCTGTTGATATTGACTATACAGGGTTTTCAAGCTGAAACTGCCCCACAGGAAATTTACCCGTAAAATCAGTTTTTGGCCTTTAAAAGTCCCCAGTAGGTATACACTTTTCAGGCAAACAAAGCAAATTATATTATGTACCTAACTTTTAACGAGGAATCGATTGATGTAGCTTTCAGAACTGCTCGACTTACAGGGGTTACGGGTGTAAAACTAGAAAACGAAGAGTGATTCCTTATCACAAAACTTGAAATTAGTAAAAAAAGAAAAGAAAAGTAAAAATTCCTTGAGGATCTTGTTCAAATTAACAAGGTCCCGCCCCCAAAAATACCGATCTTAGATCAACACAAAGTCTCCCCGTGCCGAATTGGTGAGATTCCCCCCAATTGGTGACTTTAGGTAGATTGATGATGTTAACTCGATGAATTTTCACAGAATACTGAACCTAACATGAGAGTAGTATCAATTTTTTCCTTTGTTTTGAAGCAAGTTGTTAATTAGTTGGTATAAATTTCGTGTACAAAAACTCATTAGGAAGGTAAGTAATATATCCTCCCACACATGTTGTGGAAACATTGACACTGTGAGCACAGTGGTGTAAGTGGTCAAGACACTTGTCTTGTAAACAGGAGGCCGCGGGTTCGAGGTTTAGGTAATCTCAAATGTCAATGGCTAACAGAGCTGGTTAACTATTCGTAACCTCACTCTTAGGGCTTGTCCACCAATTGTTCTATTGGCACGGAAGATTAGCCACTTTTTTTGGCAAACAACCTAGGATAAGACATTCACCCGTCCTGATCTTAGGAAACTTTTCATCCTGAAACTTGTAAACCAAATCGTGCGGTAAACTGGATTCTGTCTTGTAACCTGACAGACCATGAAATCATCTCGTCTTACTTTCGTTTCGTTTACTGATCTCACAAGATATCCTGGTTAGATCTTAACGTCTCTGGTTCAAAGACTTTAGACCTGGTTAGAGTGTTAAGCTGTAACCAGAACTGTAAAGTTCCAAGTGAATACTCTTTCATTGTTTGGCTTGTTTCTAGAAATGGCTTTCGTAAATAGACTGGAAATATGACCCTTTGCACTTTGAAGCAAAGAATCACAACGTAGAAATGAAACACCAGTTGATAGCAAGGCAGATATTATAGGGAACCTTTTTTCAAAGTCTGACAGACGGTTTGATAAAGGTTCGATAAAGGTAACAAGGGAGGTCTAATCGTCCTGAGATCGAAAAGAGAAGAGAGGAAGACAAAAGATATTACAAAAACCAGAAGTATCCCTACTTTTGAAAGAGTGGTCGACATCAGGTCAGGGGGCTTCTGGTCCGAATCTTGAGAACCACTGCAGCATAATTCATGCTGAAATGATTGGCTGCACCCCCGCAATATACGGTACCTAATGTACATACCTATGCCATGACTCATGTATTAGGATGTCAGTTCAATATGAGCATACATATGTATTACTGTAAGTACATACATTGCCATGTAGTACATTATGATCATGTGGGATACAGTTTGCCTGTTTGGTTGATAGACATTAATGTACCCACTCTTATGTTAAACATGTACCTAGTAGGTACCTATGTCTTGTATTTTTGCACAGGTTACACAGGCAAATCTATCGAAACTACATAGATATTAACACATGATTGTGTAGGTGTACATCTCTAACTGGTGTATCGTGGGTTCATTACAAGAGTAGGTACAGCAAAATTCTCAAGTAGAAAAAAGCCGCTTAAATACGTAAAACATGGAAAATGAATTTTTTAATGTACGTATGGGATCTACACATAAGAGGGGGGGCTTAGAACAGTTTGGTTTGGAGTTTGAACGGATGCCACCAAAAGCTTTGTTGCTGGAAAAGGCTACCACGAGACCAGAAAGGTTTGAGAACTGTGCACATGATAATGCATGATTTATATCCCATGTCATGTTCCAAATCAAGACAGCCAGGCCAAACCTATGACTTCGTGACAATATCTGAATTCATAGCTGATAGATACAAGCAAGACCACATATAGGTGATAGATACGAGTAGAGACCTATACGTGACAAGAGGACTGACATATTGGGACAGAAATGCTAAAGAGAAGTTTATGAATATTCAACCCACAGTACACATGTACAAAGTTCGCAGGTATAGAAGGAGAACACGGATTTCTCTTCCTTAAAGATGTTTTGCTTTTTGCAAAGTTGCACCATTGCACATGATCTCGCATCCACACAATTGGTGAAAACTCAGTTAATCCCCAACCAATCAGAATATCAGATCATTTGCAAAATGGAATGTATGCAGCCTTGTGAAATGGTTTCCATCCAAGTTTTCGCTTACATTTTGGCCCGTCATCACCTGTACCTACTTCTGAGGCCAAGCCTCGGCCTCGCAATCATAACGTGTGTGCCAGGTCTCTCTGAGATTTCTAGGGTCGCGTACACTGAGGCATACGAAAGTCAATAAAATTCACCCATTATTTTTTTTATTATTTTTTTTTTTTTTTTCACTGACGCGTGTGACGTTTGTATGGGGTCTTCTGCAATTTGCAATGGCCGTGACTTTCCTGACCTTATCAAATGACAAGTCAGTCCATACTTCCATAGTCCATTAGTCCATTATACGAAAACCTGACACACTGCCCCCTCTCTCAATTAACCTTTCCGAGTCAATTCCTCTCCTGTACTAATGAATGACTCTGACTCAATTCCTTATAGGTCATCCGAGTCAATATGATAGGAAGGTAACATCAGATCTTGCTATGATTGGTCTAATTTGTGTTAATTGAAGGTTAAGACCTTGTCACCACCCGCCCCGTGATAGGGACTCTTCATTCAGAGGTTGATGTTTTGATTCTCGGAAGGAGATATTTTTTTCGCTACAGAATTATGACGCAACAAGGCCGTATTTAGGAGGGCGAGAGGGACCCCTCGAGCTTATTTTACATCAGATCTTGCTATGATTGGTCTAATTTGTGTTAATTGAAGGTTAAGACCTTGTCACCACCCGCCCCGTGATAGGGACTCTTCATGCAGAGGTTGAGGGTTTGATTCTCGGGTGGAGATTATTTTTTTCGCTACGGTTTAGGTAGCGGAATTATCGATCAAGGTATTTGGACATTTAATGTACCTACCTATTTCGCATGTGCTCAGAATGAATTCTATAGAAAGTAAAGAGCCGCATTCTATTCATTATAAAATTTAATATTTACAATCAACACACAGGTAAAGTTCAATGTTTCGTTACTAAGGTGACAAGTAGTGGGTACACAAAAGAAAATTCATTGGGTCATTCGCCTTTCTGTTCAGAGCCGAAGAATTTCCAAATAGGAGAGAGGATAGGTTTGGAAAGGCGTATTTTTTTCGTAGGTGAACCTACCCATGCAGCGTTTAAATTTTTATGGATGTTTTACATTCGAGCTTGGAATGATTTCAAAGTCAAAATTTAGTGATACCGTGGAAGAACTTCTTCAGGAATGCTCTGTCACTTAGCATAAAGCCATAAAACATAAAAGATGAAGAAGATTGTATTCAAAAAGTCGCCCCCCCCCCCTCCCCCTCAATAAAATCTTGGATACGGCCCTGTGACGGAAGATATTTAATGAATATGGCAACATAGGTACACAGAAAGAGTTCTATCGTGAGTCAAGAGCCGCATTCTATTCATTATAAATTTTAATATTTACAATCACCTCACCAGGTAAAGTTCGATGTTTGGTTACTAAGGTGACAGGTAGTGGGTACACAAAAGAAAATTCATTGGGTCATTCGCCTTTCTGTTCAGAGCCGAAGAATTTCCAAATATAGGAGAGAGCCAGAGAGGATAGGTTTGGAAAGGCGTATTTTTTTCGTAGGTGTACCTACCCATGCGTTTAAATTTTTATGGATGTTTTACATTCGAGCTTGGAATGATTTCAAAGTCAAAATTTATTGGTACCGTGGAAGAACTTCTTCAGGAATGCTCTGCCACTTAGCATAAAGTCATAAAAGATGAAGAAGAAGATTGTACCCAAAAAGTCGAATCGAACCCGCAACCCACACTACAGATGGACTTACCTCAACCAAGTTGTATACGATTGGATTATGCAGCAGTTTCTGTAGGAATAAGATATCTGTCTCTCGGATTGTCGAGTTAGTTTTCTTCACTTCAGATAATTCGATATTATCTCGGACGTGTTGGAATGCCTCTGTGGACAGAAGAGAAGAAATAGGTTGAAATGTTGGAATGCCTCTGTGGATAGAAGAGAAGAAATAGGTTGAAATGTTGGAATGCCTCTGTGGACAGAAGAGAAGAAATAGGTTGAAATGTTGGAATGCCTCTGTGGACAGAAGAGAAGTTTCATATTATTGAGAAACTCTATAAGATACCCTGGCTCAAGATAGTAAGTACCACGGTCCAAATAAGCTTAAGAGATTAAGAGACATTTCACAAAACATTGTAAGGACCTCTTCACATTGATTTATCTAAAGAACTTCGGAAAAAGATGAGTCGCAATTCCAGATAGTGACCGAATTGGAAACCGGAACCCTGGAAATCCTGGAATACTTTACCGTGTCCGGTTAGAAAGTAGAAAGATTGGCCGACGCATAAAGGTAATAATTCATGCACAAATATAGTCAATATTGTATATAAGTCGTTTCCAGGGGACGGCTCTTTCTTTGACTTTCAAATCCTGGAATACCAACTTATGGCTTGAGTAAAAAAAAGGACGATTCAATTGAAAGATCCTGATAGACAACGGTCCTGTTTTTCATAATTTTGTACCTTATTTTTATGTTGTTTACAAATGCAAAGATATTAGCTATTGCTATTAGGACAACGGTCCTGTTTTTCATAATTTTGTACCTTATTTTTATGTTGTTTACAAATGCAAAGATATTAGCTATTGCTATTAGGCTATTACCTATTACTAAAGAATTTCTCTTTCTTCTCTCTCACAGGAGTTCGTCTACTGCAGCATCCTGGCCGCGTTCTATTTCATCGCGTCTATCCTATGCGCATCCTGGGCAACACATTCAACATTCGGCGTAGCTGCCATCTTTGGCTTCTGTGCTACAGGTGCCTACGCGTATGACGCATGGATCAAATACATAGATATACAGAATGGAGAGTTAGCACAGGGTAGTCGTGTGGTGTCAACACATAAGACAACCAATGTCGTGTCGCCTGGTTCAGGACCTAGGTCCCCTGTTACTGTTATAGCGTAAGGGGAACTTTCAATGCTGTCCCCAGGGCACTGGGCGCTTGTTTCGTCAAAACCCAACGAGATCTGTATAGTTTACGTGCAATCTGTACAAATGTTTCCAGTGATTTCGGTTCACTTAGGTGCGTGGGCCAAAAAGTGAGTTTAAACTCCGTTTTTTAACTCTTGGATTGAGTAATCTGATTGGCTGATTTGTAAAAATCAACCAATGACATTACTTAAACCGAGATTTAAACTTAAACGGAGTTTAAAATCACTTTGTGGCCTTGGGTGTTAATGAGTCACATTTTGCGGATCAAGGAAAGTATAAAAAGAACGCTGAAATGAAGTATGTTCTTGAAAAATTAGTGTGAAGGAAAAGAGAACAATAATAGCTAACTCGTACTTTATGAATCTAGTGAACTTGTAGAAAACTAATTTATACGTGTGCGTGTTTTACTGGAATTTCACGAGTTTTTTCCACGACGAAACTGGAAAGAAAAAATAATCTAGATTTTACATTAAGATTAGAAAAGGTCTGCATGACCTCAATATGTTTAACCTTTAAGAAAAAAAAATTGTCCCCCTTCCTCTCTGTCTGACGGTACAAGAAGTTAACGTCTTCTGGCCCAGCAGTCAGGTTGAGTAGTAGAAGAAGAATTTCTGAAGAAGGTAGAGGTAGAATTTACATTGCTAGTGTAGGTACAAGACAAGAATAACAGGCGAGGTTTCAGAAGGAGACCAATAGAGGGATATTGTGGGCTTTGTTTGAATGTAACCAGGTTATCGAAATTATTTAGCTTTCTTCTTCCTACTTCCTAGCCTATTCCTATTTACATAAATAGGGTCAGCGTTTCTTGTCAGTCTCTTCCAGGCAGCCCTCAGCTCTATTGTGTAGTATGTAAAACCAAATGTCAGCCCAAAGCAATCACCCTAGGGCTGATTGAGAGGTTGAAGAAAAACGCCAACCCCGTCTGAATACGGGAAAAGGCGTAACAAGAAACTTCTTATCCACGGATTTCTTATGATGTGTTGAACCAGCACTATTCTCTGACTTTTTGATGAGAGAGAAAAATACCATCGTCTGACACCGTGGCAGTTTATTTCATTCTAATTTTTATTCCTTTTCCACTTATCACATATTTGTTTTATTTTCAATTAATTAAGATCTTATGTCTTGTTTATAATAAATTATTATTGTACTTTTCTAAAACAGACTAAAACAGACGATATTCTAAAAAAACAGACGAAGACTTGTTTAGACTGCCCGCGCGCCGGATAAAGGAACTTTTCAATCATATTTGGACAGGAAAAAGGTATGAACTTGGGAAGGTGATTATGTTAGGTAGGTTTTTGCTTAGCGATTGCCATCTTTGATGGGCGTAAAAAAAAATAAATAAAATAAATCTATTCTATCCTAACATTTCTATCCAGGCCGAGTTACAATTAGATGACTATTGTTTGTGTTAGCATTAGGTTTTGTTTTGAGAAATATTCTAATATGGAACTATCGTGACGTATAATAGTGCTGAGTGCTGATTCTGGCTAAAATAGCTTATTGTTATCATATCACAGTATCGCATACCGTTGTGAATGATATCGGATAACCTACAAATCGAATATCTATCTACCTACCTACATGCTAAAGTTTACGAATTGCACTGAGAGAAAAAAAAACTAGAGTGCCAGCAGCCCAATCGAGTGACTGGCTGACTGGGTTCCGGCACCCTAATATTGAACTCTATATCGGGAAGCTCGAAAGTATAATACAGCATTCCAATAGCCTAAATCAGGGGAAATAACCCAATAGTAGAGTTCTTCCACCCTAAACTTGTGGCACCCTGTCACCATTTTTTTCTTAGTGTGTGAACTGAGGTGTCTGGTATATCTACCTTCGATAGCATACCCTAACAACAGTTTAGGTTGCCCTTATTTATACGTTTAAACGTAAGGCCAATCTAAAATGCTGTTAGGGTAGGTACCTAGATTATAGGCCGCTATAAAAAGCAGATAGGTAGGTATTAGGTATACTAGACTGCAAGAGCTAGCTAACCATGTGTTTTACACGTAGCTAACATTAAACATCAGTTATGTATGTGCGGAACTTTAAAATCAACAACCACGTTGTAAGTTAGAAGGTTGAGCACTAGGTTTATAAACATGAGAAGGAATGTGTACTAACTCTTTACTTATGTAAGTATGTACAATCACGCCTTGAATAGGTACTTTGCCTTAGCAATGCCTATAGCAATACTTACATAATAAAAGTACTTGGGTAGATACTAAGGACCAACGAGATTATTATGTTATCAAAGTTTTTATTGTTTACAAACTGAAATAAAACAAGAACACACATCATCAACAATCCGCGATAAGTACTAAACCAAACAGTCACACTAACACGAATTGAAGGTACATAATAAAGGTAGATAGTTATAGTTACACACCGTGACACCGACCAACCACTTCACAAACACACAATATTTTTGGGAACACCTAAGTTCACCCAAAAAAGTAAGTAATAGGCATATGTACCTAATCAATTCACTAAAAAGATGAAAAAAATCGAATTAATACCTCGAACTGAAAAATCTCTAGGTCAACTATCCGCAAAGTACTTTCAAACTACCGCGCGAACTACTTTCCACTAGCACAAAGTACTTTTCAAGATCCGTCTATCGCGGTGTAGGATTGAGAACTGAAAAGTTATTCACTTCTCATTCTGAGTTAATGGAACTTAGTAGTGCTTCCAACGTACAAACATTTCATTTGTCAAGGCGGCATGTGTAGAGACTGAGTACATACAAATGGTACCTACCTACATTATATTAATTTGTATTTAGACTGAGAACATAGGTACCTACCAATGGTACATATACAATACCTACATATTTGCCTACGTCTGTGACCGAGTGGCTACTGACTGACTCTCAACCCAGAGGTGCTGGGTTCGAATCCTGGCCGGGGAACAAATTTCCTGACCAAACTTTTCCGCTCCATGCCGGTTGTGCCGCTCGCTTAGAGGTCGATTGGCAAGCGCCTATATTTGAATCTCGTGTGAATCCACAATTTTACCGAAGAAATATTTTTCCAGTAGGTATGTACCTATTTGCGACCGAAATTACGAAAATCCTATCTAGATATGATTTACTTATAAAAGTACAGTGACATGAGAGGTACCTATCTATACGATGAACATAATTATGTACCTACTTTCCTAAAGTATGTACCTTTGTTCTGTAAAATAACAAATAAAATATATTATTAATAAGGTTAAATACAATAAACATTTAAATAATTCAGTGGAGTAAAACAGCAATATATTATGCAATAGTTAGACTTTAATAGAGAGAGGCTTATTCACCAGAATTTACAAATATTTGCCTTAAATATTTACGTATTAAATAATTTTCCATGGAACCAAGATTTTCCTATAAGAGAGAAGGAAGACAGGATAGGAGAAAGCCAGCCTTTCCGAGAGCGAACTTTTCTGTTCAGGATAAAATCCGCCCCGGGCGGGAATCGAACCCGCGACCAAGCGCTTACAAGGTAGACGCGCTGCAATCCAAGCCAACTAGGCTGGCCTATTTACAAGGTTAGTTATTCTTATAATTTTGCATAGTAACTTTGAAGGCAAATATTTGTAAATTTTGTAATCAACAGATAGAGATAAAGGTATAAAAGGTGGGTAATGACTGGTAGGATAATAAGCTTAAACATTTAAGGCAACAGGGTTCATTCAGTTCATTTACATCAAAGAGAAAAAAAATAAAATATATTATTAATAAGGTTAAATACAATAAACATTTAAATAATTCAGTGGAGTAAAACAGCAATATATTATGCAATAGTTATACTTTAATAGAGAGAGGCTTATTCACTAGAATTTACAAATATTTGCCTTAAATATGTACGTATCGAATAATTTTCCATGGAACCAAGATTTTCCTATAAGAGAGAAGGAAGACAGGATAGGAGAAAGCCAGCCTTTAAGAGAGCGAACTTTATCTGTTTAAGATAAAATCCGCCCCGGGCGGGAGTCGAACCCGCGACCTAGCGCTTACAAGGTAGACGCGCTGCAATCCAAGCCAACTAGGCTGGCCTATTTACAAGGTTAGTTATTCCTATAATTTTGCACAGTAACTTTGAAGGCAAATATTTGTAAATTTTATAATCAACAGATAGAGATAAAGGTATAAAAGGTGGGTAATCACTGGTAGGATAATAAGCTTGAACATTTAAGGCAATGAGGTTCATTCAGTTAATTTACATTAAGGAGAAAATTTGTTTACATAAAAAGTCCACCAAGATTCTGGGACGTTTTCAAAGAGTGAGGTAAACTTACATTGTACTAATTAAGCTGCCATTACGAAGGAAAGATATTTCAGGTGTTACCTGACAACAACTTTGTAGAAAAAGTGTATGCTATTGAAAATATGATGATGAAAACTTTTACTTACAACTATACCTACATACATATAGCTGCCCAGTTGATTTTAGTAGGTATCTAAAGTACGACCTACTGTCCGTAGTGTTAAACCGCCTTAAATAAATAAGTAAGAATTGACGAATATTTAAGTCTATATTACAAAGTCATGGTTTCGAATAATTATTAAGCTGCCATTACGAAGGAAAGATATTTCAGGTGTTACCTGACAACAACTTTGTAGAAAAAGTGTATGCTATTGAAAATATGATGGTGAAAACTTTTACTTACAACTATACCTACATACATATAGCTGCCCAGTTAATTTTAGTAGGTATCTAAAGAACGACCTACTGTCCGTAGTGTTAAACCGCCTTAAATAAGTAAGTAAGAATTGACGAATATTAAAGTCTATATTACAATTACAAAGTCATGGTTTCGAATAATGTGTAAAATATTTTGTAAACGTCCAAAAAGAATTGATGGGTCGGGGAGTAATAAATTTGTAAAACATATTTTGTAAACGTTCAAAAAGCAATGGGTATGGTTCTGTAAAGACAGTAGATCCGTGTCTTTCTAACTTGTAAAATAATCAGAACATATTGCAAAACTAACGGCACAAAATGAATAAGGCACTCGTATACGTTAGGCAAATTTGAAAATCCAGTTCAGTCTCTTTCCAGAAGTTATTAAACATGTTATAAATCAGAAGAACGAAGAGTTTGTAAATTTGTAAAGAAGAAACAAATAATCTAAAATAGAAGTCATTTCATAGTTTTGTTAAAATATCTTACGACAAAAATAATTTTAAGTACCAATAATTTCAACATTTAACAAGAAAAATTTGTCGATAAACGATTAATCTAAATTTCATGGTAAAAATTTCAGAAAAAATCAACATAAAAAACAAAAATTACTGGGCAGTTGCTCTTAGATTTTCGTAACTTATTGAACATATTAGAGTACCTCTGTTTTAGCTCAAAGGCAAATAGCCCTAAAGGATGGGTTGTGCTTCGACGAATCTACCTCTGTTGATAAGTATGTAGGATCATACAAAGCTTACCAACATTTGATATCATGGTCATGTTGTGACCGTTATCTTGAAGCCAAGGTGTAAGTGATATAAGTATCTACAATAATCTACATATTCATTTATTTGAGTGATATTAGTATATATGTATTTATATCTAGGTCTACACTCTACAGTCTCATGTTGAAAGGCACTTTGGTCTTCTGCACAAGCACAGATTCATGAAAATTGAAAAAAAAAAGTCCAAAATTGGACTACAATAAGGCCAATATGAAACCATAAGCTTGGCTTTAAGTCTTTTAACCAGCTTGAATACATTTTTTGGAAGCATCTTTAAAAAAGGTATTCAGTTCAAAAATCAGTTAATAAAGAAAGTCTTGCAACTGCCCAGTCAAATGCGGAGGACACAGAACAGAAATAGCATAAATATGTATCGTATAATATCGGAGGGGTAAAATTATAAAATATATTGCAAATATCTAAAAGAAGAATTTACAAATCTTAAAAAGTATCAAAGTATCTAATATAACAGATTACAAAGCACATTAAGTTGTGGTCAAGTTAGATTTGTAAATATTTCAGACAGAGAGGAAGGGGGACAATTTTTTTTCTTAAAGGTTAAACATATTGAGGTCATGCAGACCTTTTCTAATCTTAATGTAAAATCTAGATTATTTTTATTTTCCAGTTTCTTCGTAGGAAAAACTCGTGAAATTCCAGTAAAACACGCACACGTATAAATTAGTTTTCTACAAGTTCACTAGATTCATAAAGTACGAGTAGACATTAGATACACCCTGAATATAGAAATGATCTAATCACCATGCAATTTCCCATAAGAGGTAACAAACACTTGAAGAAGAACACCTTTGTATGCATACCTATGTACACCTATGTAAGTAGGCACTCATGTGTTTCATTCATATTATTCATCTTACTATGGCTGCTTTATCCGAACGATATGACTGACTAATATTACTAATAGCTAATAATCTTGATTATAATAGTTTGCAAAGCTTCAGCGTAGGCACCGATGATGTCGGCCGTAACTGGCAAAATATACGTAAACGGCAAAAGCCATCCTTAACCTTTTGCGGACAGATTCATGTGTCACATGAAATCATGGTTCCGCCATTATAGTAGCTGGATTAAAAGAATAGAAAATTAATTTATTTGTCTTATTTAGCCGCCATCTTGTCCATCTGTAATATAGCTTTTTTTCCTTTTGCGGACAGATTCATGTGTCACATGAAATCATGGTTCCGCCATTATAGTAGGAGAAATATAACTTAAATTTATCCACGGATTTCTTATGATGTGTTGAACCAGCACTATTCTCTGACTTTTTGATGAGAGAGAAAAATACCATCGTCCAACACCGTGGCAGTTTATTTCATTCTAATTTTTATTCCTTTTCCACTTATCACATATTTGTTTTATTTTCAATAATTAAGATCTTACGAGTATGTCTTGTTTATAATAAATTATTATTTTAGTCTAAAAAAAAAAACAGACAAAGACTTGTTTAGACTGCCCGCGCGCCGGATAAAGGAACTTTTCAATCATATTTGGACAGGAAAAAGGTATGAACTTG
>NW_007380156.1:28639-30056 GCF_000475195.1 Diaphorina citri | reverse complement strand
TTTACCAGGCGAGCGCCTTGACCACTACACCACCGAGGCAGGTACTTTATATCGGTTTAAATCGATGTCGATTGACTTTACCCCCGACAGTAGGCTACCACTATTAAGGTCCGTGCCCACTTGTCGTTCGGAAAAAAATCGTGTCGTGCCTAAGTGTACACTCTCATATTACTTTACCTATACGTTGTCCAGATGGATATGGCAGCAAGGAGTCATTACAAAAGTAGGCTACGTTGCCAAACATGTCAAAGGTGCAACGGTAGAAAATCTTTAAAAGAGGAAGGTACATTGCACAGTGCTTCCTCCCACATTGCATTGACACAGTAAATGCCTTCGTATTGCTCACGTGAGTCGTGAGTCTACTTCAATAAAATAAATAAGCATCATTTAATAGGATAAGGAAAGTCGTGTGATGTTCACACCAGATATTTTTTTTTTTTTTACATATCAAGGGCTCTATTCTTGCATTATACCTAAGTACTTGATATTTAAACTGTCAGTTCTCATCGCCCTAGTGATACTAGGTATCCTTATCATAATCTCATGCCTATTTATCAACTATCTTTATCAAACTATTACTTATTGTATCCATGGTAGTTCAATGGGCTGAATTTATCTTTCCTTATCATAATCTCATGCCTATTTATCAACTATCTTTATCAAACTATTACTTATTGTATCCATGGTAGTTCAATGGGCTGAATTTATCCTTCTTCCAAGAGTTTATCTTTTCACCTTGAACTCAGAAGAGCTTTGCCATTTCTATCCTAGGATTTCAGCCCAAACTACCTCTCTAGCTCTATTATGAGTTTTGGATCAAATTTTGCCATCTCCACCCTAGCTAGGACTTCAGTCCAAAATTGCCTCTCTTGCCAAATTTTCTCTTGCCAAATTTTAGGCCAAATTTGAGAAACTAACAAATAGCTTGCCTCTACCTTCAGACTTCAAACCTTGGTCCAATGTTAACACCAAAATTTGGGCATCTCTAGCCTAGGATTTCAGCCCAAATGTAGACAAATCTACCTCAAAATATCAGACCAAATTTTAACAACTGTAGCACAAGATTTAAGACCAAATTTAGGCATCTCTAGCCTAGGATTTCAGCCCAAATGTAGACAAATCTACCTCAAAATATCAGACCAAATTTTAGCAACTGTAGCACAAGATTTCAGACCAAAATAATAGGAAGTCTACCCTAAGTTTGAGGCCAAATTTTAGCAACTGTAGCCCAGGATTTCAGACCAAAATTATGCAACTGTAGCCTAGGATTTCAGTCCAAATGTAGACAAATCTACCTCAAAATATCAGACCAAATTTTAACAACTTTAGCACAAGATTTCAGACCAAAATAATAGGAAGTCTACCCTAAGTTTGAGGCCGAATTTTAGCAACTGTAGCCCAGGATTTCAGACCAAAT
>NW_007380156.1:20592-28614 GCF_000475195.1 Diaphorina citri | reverse complement strand
GAAAATCCGTTTTAGTGGGCCTATTCAAGAAATCAAAAGGAAGCTATTCTCGAAGTTTCATCAAAATCGGTCCAGCCGTTTCGGCTGTGCGTTGATTATGAATGAATAAACGAATACAAATATAAATATAGATTACCCCTCATGTGTGTTTTAAAAGTGTAAGAACCTGAGAATCTAAACAAGTTTTGGAATAGAGGTACCTACCTATTACGGACTTCGTAATACCTCCTACCAAGATCACCATGCTCAATGCTTAATGCTCAACAAATGACACAAGCACACAAGGTTAATGTCAGGAAATACTGGTAGATGTGTTCAATGTGATATGTGATTTACATTTTATTACAAGTACATTGAAGTTTTAGTACATTTTCTCATTAGGCAGGTAAATGTAGGTATTGGGTGTTTCGTTTTTATTCATGAGATAAAGTGCTGGGAGCTTAACTGAAGGTTTGAGCGCTCTAAGACCAATGAATAAGTCAATTTAAATGCAGCACATTGATACATTACCGACTACATGACTAGGTCATGTGAAAACGAGAATAAATACCTACCTACAATTACGTGTAAATCTATACCAATCCTATAGCCGATCGCAAAGAATCAGACAGAATAGAATGAATTAGGTATCCGTATTTGATGAAACTTTGTAAACTACGGGAGCGTATGCCGTGACGTCAAACTTCACGATTTACCGGTATTTTTTAAATCGATTTATCTCGGTATCTAGAAGTCGTAGAAGAAAAAGAAAAATTCCGTTCTTCCTTATTTTTCCTGCTCCATGACTTTGAAACATCACCCAAGTAAGCGCAACTGATCTATTCTCCCAATATGTATAAATAAATGTTCAATAAATCCTATACCCGTCCGAAAGATGACCTTCAAGTTTTTTCAATGTCTTCACTGGACTTTGTTTATTTTATGTAATTTTATTTTTTGTTTACCTTTTCCCCCCATTGAACTTTAAAACCCAGAAGAAGAAGAATACAATAAAAACAAACAGAAAAACCAGAGCAACAAAAACAACATCTCCAATTTTGGAAGAAAGGGGAGAGATTGCACACAATGATGGACTGACCGGACCACTGACAGTGGATTTTGCAAAACAAAAAAAGTTTGAGGCCCTAGAAGGCCTGTTAAGGGCATCCACTCGTAAAAATTTTGAAGCCAAAACCAAATGTTAGCCCAAAGCAATCACCCTGATTGAGAGGCCGATGAAAAACGCCGCCCCGTCTGAACACGAGAAAAGGTAAAGAAAAAGAAGAAGAAAAAGAAGAAGAAGAAGAAGAAGAAAAAGAAGAAGAATATCTGTTAATGTTAACCTAACAGAAACAGCCTGTTTAGTTCCATTTGACTTGTATACCTAGGCTTAACGGGGCTGAAGAAGAGGAAGAGGCAGAAAAAAGAAAGAAGACTCTTCAACCTGATTTTGGAAGAAAGGGGAGAGATTGCACACAATGATGGACTGACCGGACCACTGACAGTGGATTTTGCAAAACAAAAAACGTTTGAGTCCCTAGAAGGCCTGTTAAGGGAATCCACTCGTAAAAATTTTGAAGCCAAAACCAAATGTTAGCCCAAAGCAATCACCCTAAGGCTGATTGGGAGGCTGACGAAAAACGCTGCCCCGTCTGAACACGAGAAAAGGTAAAGAAAAAGAAGAAGAAGAAGATCTCTTAATGTTAACCTAACAGAAACAGCCTCTTAAGTTCCATTTGATTTGTATACCTAGGCTTAACGGGGCTGAAGAAGAGGAAGAGGCAGAAAAAGAAGAAGACTCTAATTCAATTAATCGTTCTCGGTATAGGGTGAGACGAAAGTTTCGGAACTTCAGAGCTTTCAATCGACTTTTTCCAGTAACTGCGTCATAACTTTTACGTCATAACTTTTTACTATTTTAGCTTTTACTCGTTATATCAAAAATTATTCACTTTTTACGCCGTGTGGAGTAAAAATTGAATCCCCAAAAAATAGGTAGATTCGTTCCACTCAAGAGACTATTATTATTATTATTATTATTATTATTATTATTAGTTATATCAAAAATTATTCAATCTTTACGTCGCGTGGAGGAAAAATTGAATCCCCAAAAAATAGGTAGCTCCTGTCCTTTAGGACCGTTTGCCCCTAACACGTGAACCTTGGTGTGAACTTTTTGTTTACGAGAGAAAATTAGGTACCTTATAGGTAGGTGACTTTTTTCCTGAGGGTTTAGTGGGAAGTGCAGACTCATTCGTGGGATAGGACCCACTCACCCACATCTCAATAGCTAATACTCATCTATGCTAAATACTAATACCTACAGGAAAACCCAAATTTGGTCCGATTTGCCAGGGTGCGGTGTCACGTACGTGTCTCGTAGGTCAAAAGAACTCTAAAACCACAGCCGGGTGATTTGTCTCCACGCCCCCCAGTTTGAGAACCTCTGGTCTAGAGTTCTAGCTGGCTACCTGCTAGCTCAAAAACTCACAAGATTTCCTTATAGAAAAAAAAAGTCCATCAGACATAGACACAAGAATTCCAGAGGATGTACGAGTACCATTAGGTTTCTCTTCAATTTCACGCACCACTGAATACCGACTAGCACCAGCAAACCAGGACAGGAAAACTCTCAAATCACCTGTCTCTACTAAAAAACTGATCTCTACTAAAAACTGATCTCTACTAAAAAATAGATCTCTAATAAAAACTGATCTCTACTAAAAAAAAAAAATACCTACTTTATAATAATAATAGTGCTTATTTATACTGCTCGAATAGGACTGAAAAGTGCCTTTACTCCAGCAGTAGGCTACTACTATTATTGTGGTCAAATTCTCAAAATATATTGCCTATGTAAAAGATAAAATTGTATTTGTATAGAAAATGTGTCATGTGTCGGTGCTTTGTTCATACAGTGTACGAGATGAGTTAGGTATTAGGTACCTAATTACCTATAGATATGTATATCTTAGGTGTTTGACTATTTTGACTAACTTTTCCATCGACTAAGATGACGAGACTTTTAAAATCGACCAAACCAGTAATGTACATACCTACTTAAGTACTTAAGTTGCATTTTCTTTGAGGAAACAGAAGTGGTTTTGAGCTTTTGATGGTGTAGTACAGGTGCTACCATGCCAAATAAGGTATTGATTATTGAAAGATTCTCTGTTAAAAATTTTAAATAACATTGAATGACTCAACTTTCTGGTATTCCATTTGTTATTCATTTATATTTTTTATTTAATATAGTTAAGTAAACTATCTGTTGTCATAATATCCTTCTTAGAAGCATTGTGTCTTAGGAAGGATCCTCTTTGTATATGTATTTAGGTACTTGTTATTGTCAAATAAAGAAAATAAAACATTAAACATAGGTAGGTATATAATATTACCCCTCATGTGTGTTTAGACCCCTAAAGTGTAAGAACCTGAGAATCTAAACAAGTTTTGGAATAGAGGTACCTACCTATACCTATTACGGACTTCGTAATACCTCCTACCAAGATCACCATGCTTAATGCTACCTACTTATCTACCCTACTTGATACAAGTTTAATACCTATCTACCCTACTTGATGCAACTTTGATGGAGGGAATTCGTAGAGAGGAGGACAGGATAGGAGAAAGCTAGCCGTTCCAAGAACGGACCTTTTTTGTTGAGGATGAAGACTCTAAAGTTCGTCTCGGGTGGGAATCAAACGCGCAACTTAACGCTTACAAGGCGCCTTACTTTCCAAGCGAACTAGGCTGGCAAGGTGATATTGATTTGTGAATTTCTGAATTAAATTTGTGATAAGAATGACAAGTGACACAATACGCAACTTAACGCTTACAAGGCGCCTTACTTTCCAAGCGAACTAGGCTGGCAAGGTGATATTGATTTGTGAATTTCTGAATTAAATTTCTGATAACAGTGACAAGTGAAAGTGACACAGTTAATGCCTTCGTATTGCTCACGTGAGTCGTGAGTCTACTTCAATAAAATAAATAAGCATCATTTAATAGGATAAGGAAAGTCGTGTGATGTTCACACCAGATATTTTTTTTTTTTTTACATATCAAGGGCTCTATTCTTGCATTATACCTAAGTACTTGATATTTAAACTGTCAGTTCTCATCGCCCTAGTGATACTAGGTATCCTTATCATAATCTCATGCCTATTTATCAACTATCTTTATCAAACTATTACTTATTGTATCCATGGTAGTTCAATGGGCTGAATTTATCTTTCTTCCAAGTTCCAAGAGTTTATCATTTCACCTTGAACTCAAGAAGAGCTTTGTTATTTCTATCCTAGGATTTCAGCCCAAATTAAATCTCTTACTAAAACTTGCAGCCCAAACTACCTCTCTAGCTCTATTATGAGTTTTGGATCAAATTTTGCCATCTCCACCCTAACTAGGACTTCAGTCCAAAATTGCCTCTCTTGCCAAATTTTCTCTTGCCAAATGTTAGGCCAAATTTGAGAAACTAACAAATAGCTTGCCTCTACCTTCAGATTTCAAACTTTGGTCCAATTTTAACACCAAAATTTGGGCATCTCTAGCCTAGGATTTCAGCCCAAATGTAGACAAATCTACCTCAAAATATCAGACCAAATTTTAATTACATTTTATTACAAGTACCTACATTGAAGTTTTAGTACATTTTCTCATTAGGTAAATGTAGGTATTGGGTGTTTCGTTTTTATTCAAGAGATGTAAAGTGCTGGGAGCTTAACTGAAGGTTTGAGCGCTTTTAGAACAATGAATTTAAGTCAATTAAATGCAGCACATTGATACATTACCGACTACATGACTAGGTCATGTGAAAACAAGAATAAATACCTACCTACAATTACGTGTAAATCTATCAATCCTATAGCCGATAGCAAAGAATCAGACAGAATATAATGAATTAGGTATCCGTATTTGATGAAACTTTGTAAAAAATTTCAGCAAACAAAGGAAATTTGGTAGTTAAATTTTTGGCCCGATCGGCCTTTGGGGGCCGTAGAGGGCCTTTTTTTCAAGCAAACTCCTACACTGGCCACTTAGAAAGGAGTAGAGGACAAATTCAAGTTTCAATTAGTTTTTTCCATCGTGGAAAAAACTAATTATTGAAATAATAGTAAAAAAAAACGAACATGAATTTACCTACTTCTTATTGAAATACGAGTGGAAAATTGGAAATGGAAAGTATAAATGAATAATGAATAATTTATCGAGTGCTCACACTTTTTCAGGCACCGTGTCATTTCAGCGAGGAAAAAAGTGGTGCGATGTCCCCGACCCCGACCTTGCGCAGGAATGTCTGTGTTCGAACAGCACAAGATTTCAGACCAAAATAATAGGAAGTCTACCCTAAGTTTGAGGCCAAATTTTAGCAACTGTAGCCCAGGATTTCAGACCAAATTTAGAGCAACTGTAGCACAAGATTTCAGACCAAATATGGGCAACCGTAGCCCAGGATTTCAGACCAAATTTAGGTAACTGTAGCACAAGATTTCAGACCAAATATGGGCAACCGTAGCCCAGGATTTCAGATCAAATTTTAGTAACTGTAGCACAAGATTTCAGACCAAATATGGGCAACTGTAGCCCAGGATTTCAGACCCAATTTAGGCAACTCTGTAGCCCAAGACTCTATACCAAATTTAGGTAACCGTAGCCAAGGATTTCAGACCAATTTTGAAAAACTCCACCCTAGAATTTTAGCCTAACTGCCTAGATTTCTGCTACAGTGTAGAGCAGTAGGTATTTCTGAGATATCTGTTTTCTATGACACTACTCTGATGTCATGACTCATGAGTGATTGGCCTGAAAACTTGCCTCATCTTCTCAGAATGTAAACAAAACAAAAACGATAGATACAATAAGTTACTGAACTCACCCTTTCTGATAAACTTGAAGTTTAAATCGCCTCCAGTCTACAAGTCCGTGATAAAATGCATCCACAGATACCAAATACGTAGATTCGCACTTATTTCAGACCAAAATAATAGCATAAGTTTGAGGCCAAATTTAGGCAACTGTAGCCCAGGATTTCAGACCAAATTTATGCAACTGTAGCCCAGGATTTCAGACCAAATTTATGCAACTGTAGCCCAGGATTTCAAATCAAATTTTAGTAACTGTAGCACAAGATTTCAGACCAAATATGGGCCACTGTAGCCCAGGAGTTCAGACCAAATTTAGGCAACTCTGTAGCCCAAGACTCTATACCAAATTTAGGCAACTCTGTAGCCCAAGACTCCATACCAAATTTAGGTAACTGTAGCCAAGGATTTCAGACCAATTTTGAAAAACTCCACCCTAGAATTTTAGCCTAACTGCCTAGATTTCTGCTACAGTTTAGAGCAGAAGGTATTTCTGAGATAACTGTTTTCTATGACACTACTCTTCTCTTTGATGTCATGACTCATGAGTGATTGGCCTGAAAACTTGCCTCATCTTCTTAGAATGTAAACAAAACAAAAACGATAGATAGATACAATAATAAGTTGTGAAGTTACTGAACTCACCCTTTCTGATAAAGCTGAAGTTAGATCGCCTGCAGTCTACAAGTCCGTGATAAAATGCATCCACAGATACCAAATACGTAGAATCGCACTTAAAAAACCTACCGCAAAATAACTGTTTCCTACTACAAACTGGACTTGACTGTTGCTTTGGCCTGTCAGTAAAAAAACACGCGACTAAGTTTAACACTTGAGTTTAAATGCTCCGTAAATGCTAGTTAAATTATTTAAAAGCAAAGGATAGAAAGAAGAAATGCGTTAGAATTTAATGTATTTAAAAAGAAAATTTAGATTCTTTTTTGCCAATCGAAATTCAGTATTTTAGATTTCGTTTCGAGAAAAAATTCTGAAAAAAACTTCAGTACAAATTTTTCAAGTGCCGATTTGCCGAATAACCAAGTATATCATTTCACCTTGAACTCAAGAAGAGCTTTGTTATTTCTATCCTAGGATTTCAGCCCAAATTAAATCTCTTACTAAAACTTGCAGCACAAATTACCTATCTAGCTCTAATATGAGTTTTGGATCAAATTTTGCCATCTCCACCCTAGCTAGGACTTCAGTCCAAAATTGCCTCTCTTGCCAAATTTTCTCTTGCCAAATTTCAGGCCAAATTTGAGAAACTAACAAATAGCTTACCTCTACCTTCAGATTTCAAACCTTGGTCCAATGTTAACACCAAAATTTGGGCATCTCTAGCCTAGGATTTCAGCTCAAATGTAGACAAATCTACCTCAAAATATCAGACCAAATTTTAGCAACTGTAGCACAAGATTTCAGACCAAATTTAGGCACCTCTAGCCTAGGATTTCAGTCCAAATGTAGACAAATCTACCTCAAAATATCAGACCAAATTTTAGCAACTGTAGCACAAGATTTCAGACCAAAATAATAGGAAGTCTACCCTAAGTTTGAGGCCAAATTTTAGCAACTGTAGCCCAGGATTTCAGACCCAATTTAGGCATCTCTAGCCTAGGATTTCAGCCCAAATGTAGACAAATCTACCTCAAAATATCAGACCAAATGTAGACAAATCTACCTCAAAATATCAGACCATATTTTAGCAACTTTAGCACAAGATTTCAGACCAAAATAATAGTAAGTCTACCCTAAGTTTGAGGCCAAATTTTAGCAACTGTAGCCCAGGATTTCAGACCAAATTTAGGCATCTCTAGCCTAGGATTTCAGCCCAAATGTAGACAAATCTACCTCAAAATTTCAGACCAAATTTAAACAACTTTAGCACAAGATTTCAGACCAAATATGGGCAACTGTAGCCTAGGATATCAGACCAAATTTATGCAACTGTAGCCCAGGATTTCAGACCAAATATGTGCAACTGTAGCACAAGATTTCAGACCAAATATGGGCAACTGTAGCCCAGGATTTCAGACCAAATGTAGACAAATCTACCTCAAAATATCAGACCAAATTTTAACAACTTTAGCACAAGATTTCAGACCAAAATAATAGGAAGTCTACCCTAAGTTTGAGGCCGAATTTTAGCAACTGTAGCCCAGGATTTCAGACCAATTTA
>NW_007380156.1:4678-20582 GCF_000475195.1 Diaphorina citri | reverse complement strand
TTTTAATTGCCGTTCTAATGAAAAAGTTCAAAGAGTTGTGACGTCAGATTTCACGTCAAAATGCACAGAAACGCTTGCACACAAACAAACGAAGCGGAATATCAGACCAAATGTAGACAAATCTACCTCAAAATATCAGACCAAATTTTAACAACTTTAGCACAAGATTTCAGACCAAAATAATAGCCTAAGTTTGAGGCCAAATTTAGGCAACTGTAGCCCAGGATTTCAGACCAAATTTATGCAACTGTAGCACAAGATTTCAGACCAAATATGGGCAACTGTAGCCCAGGATTTCAGACCCAATTTAGGCAACTGTAGGCCAAGACTCCATACCAAATTTAGGTAACTGTAGCCCAATACTCTATACCAAATTTAGGTAACTGTAGCCCAAGACTCCATGCCAAATTTAGGTAACTGTAGCCAAGGATCTCAGACCAATTTTGAAAAACTCCACCCTAGAATTTTAGCCTAACTGCCTAGATTTCTGCTACAGTTTAGAGCAGTAGGTATTTCTGAGATAACTGTTTTCTATGACACTACTCTTCTCTTTGATGTCATGACTCATGAGTGATTGGCCTGAAAACTTGCCTCATCTTCTTAGAATGTAAACAAAAACGATAGATAGATACAATAGGTTACTGAACTCACCCTTTCTGATAAACTTGAAGTTTAAATCGCCTGCAGTCTACAAGTCCGTGATAAAATGCATCCACAGATACCAAATACGTAGATTCGCACTTAAAAACCTACCACAAAATAACTGTTTCCTACTACAAACTGGACTTGACTGTTGCTTTGGCCTGTCAGTAAAAAAACACGCGACTAAGTTTAACACTTGAGTTTAAATGCTCCGTAAATGCTAGTTAAATTATTTAAAAGCAAAGGAAAGAAACAAGAAATGCGTTAGAATTTAATGCATTGGCCTGTCAGTAAAAAAACACGCGACTAAGTTTAACACTTGAGTTTAAATGCTCCGTAAATGCTAGTTAAATTATTTAAAAGCAAAGAATAGAAAGAAGAAATGCGTTAGAATTTAATGCATTTAAAAAGAAAATTTAGATTCTTTTTTGCCAATCGAAATTCAGTATTTTAGAATTCGTTTCGAGAAAAAATTCGGAAAAAACTTCAGTACAAATTTTTCAAGTGCCGAATAACCAAGTACTGATGCGTGTTTACATTGTTGTCTCTCTCCAGCACAATACCTCCTCGTGTGTGAGAGAGAGACAGAGAACAAGAACGTCACAAGCAGTGGATAGGTGTGAAGGGTGGGCGAAAAGTGAAGCGCATTTTCGAGTTTTTCGACTGCTTTCGGCCGGGCGGGCACAAAGTGAGTTTAAACTCCGCTGTTTTAAACTCAGTTCGAGCAATCTGATTGGCTGAAATTTTTGGAAATTAAAGTACTGATGCGTGTTTACATTGTTGTCTCTCTCCAGCACAATGCCTCCTCGTGTGTGTGAGAGAGACAGAGAACAAGAAGGTCAGAAGTAGTGGATAGATGTGAAGGGTGGGTGAAAAGTGAAGCGCATTTTCGAGTTTTTCGACTGCTTTCGGCCGGGCGGGCACAAAGTGAGTTTAAACTCCGCTGTTTTAAACTCAGTTTGAACAATCTGATTGGCTGAATTTTTTGGAAAATTTTGAAATCAACCAATCCGATTGCTTAATCCGAGGTTAATACAAATTTGCTCACTTGTGGCCATTCAAAAATCAGAGCCAGCCAGCCAGCCTATCTGGCTTGGTTGGTAGCGCGTCTGCCTTGTAAGCGCTAGGCCACGGGTTCGATTCCCGCCCGGGGCGGATTTCATCCTGAAAAGATAAGGTTCGTTATCGGAACGGCTTGCTTTCTCCTATCCTGTCTTCCTTCGCTTTCGGAACGGTAAGACCCTATCATCAGTTTTACAACTCCCTCATTTCATCCTGAAAAGATAAGGTTCGTTATCGGAACGGCTTGCTTTCTCCTATCCTGTCTTCCTTCGCTTTCGGAACGGTAAGACCCTGTCATCAGTTTTACAACTCCCTCTCTATCAAACCTCTTTCGATTTCGGAAAGATGGGAAATTTAACCCCTTAATGCGCAATATTGTAGTTCTGCAACATTTGGAAAATTGGCCAAATGGGGGTTAAAAATTGACATAGTAAAATTTTCATTTTCCATTCCGGTATCTATGACCAAAGACCTATAACATACTAAAATTTGAGCAAAATTGATGATCTTGCGCATTAAAGGGTTAAGATTTCCATCAGTTTAGAAGAAAAAAAAAACATAGGCCTAAAATGAAAGATTAACATAACGACAGTCGCAACAGAATTTATTTTAATTAATTATCCAAACAATAATTCTGTCCATTCTTCAGACCAAAACAGGCGAAAAAAAATTGGCTTCAGTTTTATTCAGACGTAACAAGATTAAGATTTCCTATCACCAGCACGATTAAAAAAACATAGGCCTAAAATGAAAGATTAACATAACGAAAGTCTCAACAGAATTTATTTTAATTAATTATCCAAACAATAATTCTGTCCCAAAGTGCGTCAACAGTCCATTCTTCAGACCGAAACAGGCGAAAAAAATTGGCTTCAGTTTTATTCAGACGTAACAAGGTTCCACTCTCTGCGAACCTCCGCGTCTGAAAAGTTTAATCACGAGATCAGGCCATGCGAAAATGGACCAATCAGAATCGTTCTCGGTATAGGGTGAGACGAAAGTTTCAGAACTTCAGAGCTTTCAATCGACTTTTTCCAGTAACTGCGTCATAACTTTTACTCTTTAAACTATTTTGGCTTTTACTCGTTATAGCGCGTCTGAAAAGTTTAATCACGAGATCAGGCCATGCGAAAATGGACCAATCAGAATCGTTCTCGGTATAGGGTGAGACGAAAGTTTCGGAACTTCAGAGCTTTCAATCGACTTTTTCCAGTAACTGCGTCATAACTTTTACTCTTTAAACTAGGTATTTCAGCTTTTACTCGTTTTATCAAAAATTGTTCACTTTTTACGCCGCGTGGAGTAAAAATTGAATCCCCAACCCAAAAAATAGGTAGATTCGTATAAGCTCCTGTCCTTTAGGACTGTCTGCCCCTAACACGGGAACCTTGATGTGAGCTTTTTGTTTACGAGAGAAAATTAGGTACCTAGGTAGGTGACTTTTTTCCTGAGGGTTTAGTGGGAAGTGCAGACTCGTTCGTGGGATAGGGACCCACTCACCCACATCTCAATAGCTAATATCTACTAATAGCTAATGCTAAATGCCAATATCTACAGGAAAACCCAAATTTGGTCCGATTTGCCAGGGTGCGGTGTTACGTACGTGTCTCGTAGGTCAAAAGAACTCTAAAACCACAGCCGGTTTTCCTCTTTAAATAAAAAAAACCCCGAGCTGGTTTTTCTGGAATTTAAGATCATCCTGTGAGAACGTCACGAGGTTTAGTTACTTGTCAATCTTGTCATCCTAATCTGTGACTAAAATAATGAAATTTACTACCATGTTGGTGCTTGTGCACTTCAATGCCCTTCGGTAATTACTTCTTTATGACGGGAAGAAAACCTTAAAACGTGTTCGAACATTTTTTATTTCAGCAGACACCTTCCCCTCTCCTCCTACTTCGCGGTAAGGGAAGAGGGGAGGGTAGGGAACAGATTTTGTCTTATCACAAGGACCGTTTACATTTTTTTTTTCCGAGAGCGATGAAGCGATGTGCTTGGAAGATTGTGTGTTTCCTCGCTTAGCTTGTTGTGAAAGGAAGCTTTGTATTTATGATCGTAGTTCAGAAATATTTCTTTTCTTTGCCGTCATTATTTTATGATTTCTATTGACATTTTTGGCGAATTTTATGCGCCATCTTGGATTTTCTATGGTTCAGTACAGGCGCTATCACACCGCAACAGAGGAGCTTCAGAAGAGGGAAAATACGACTAAAACAAAAGTAGTACTTACCTACCTGCAATTCGATTAACTCCATTTGAAACTTTAAATTTACCTCCTTCCTTCAATGAAGGTTTTATGTGTTTATTCAACATAATTTCATTTGATTTATGCACAATATATTTACTTAGAGCTATGTACTCCTAAAAGTAGATACCTTTATCCTTCATATCTACATGGATAATTTATAATAATTTTATTAGAATTGCCTACTTGGAATATACCGTGTGAAAAAATAAATAAATGCCTACCTAGGTAGGTGCTAGGCATGTATTTTCAAGGGGATATGCATCACTGAAACTTAATAGATAGCTATTAGATATTATCTTTAAATAAACCTACTTTTAAATTTATAGGTAGCTATGTACAGGTAATAGGTATTCATTTTTATAATATATTAGATAGGCAGGTAGGTAGGTATAGGTATATTTTATTTAACTACATACCTACCTAAATATTTACCTAATATACGTACCTACATACATACCAGCTTTACAAGTCATTCCCCGGTTTGACTAGTTTCGGGCCTACTGTACAATGGGTATAATAAAAAGTGATGTAGTTAGCTTAGTTGGTAGTGCGTCTGCCTTGTAAGCGCTAGGCCGCGGGTTCGATTTCCGCCCGGGGCGGATTTTATCCTGATGGGATAATGTTCGTTCTCGGAACGGCTGGCTTTTTCCTATCCTGTCTTCCTTCTCTCTTCGATTTCGGGACGATAAGACCATAGCAGTTACCGTTCCCTCTGTCAAACCTCTTAAAAAAAAAAAGTGATGTTTCCTTCTAACGAATTTCGCCTGTCATACCTATTACTAATGCCTATATTCATAGGTAGATAAGTAAATAATTAAATTAATATAAGTTAGGTATGTACCAGTATATACGTCCTATAGTTATTAGGCCGTTTTCCTAAATAGATAGCTAATTAAATAGATAGGTAATCTTCCTAAATTAGTAATTATGATGGACAGATTTGATTAAAATGATCAAGTAGGTAACAAAAAATCGGAATAGAACTGATTAACTGACCTAGGATAATCTACAGTGTAAATCATAATTATGTGTAATTAATGACATAATATGAATATGTACATATACCTATCATAATATTAGATATAATCTGCCTCGGTGGTGTAGTGGTCAAAACGCTTCCCCTATAATTATTAAATTCGGCTTTACACACCAACGTCCAACACCAAATAAGAAAATGTACCTAACATGGAAAAGAGAAAAAAAAGAAAGTTTAAAAGCACAAACGTACAGACAGACCATTTGGATAAAAACCACTTTTTCGGAATCAGGGGACCCTAAAATGAATTTTTCCACCCATTTCCCGATTTTGAAAATTTGGACCGATTGCAATACTTTCTAATTACTTTGAAGAGAAATACCTAGTCAATAAAAATGTATTGACGTGACGAACTGCCCAAAGTTTGGCTTGCCAAAACGACACAGCACACTAAAGAACTATAAAAAAGTAAAAATCCCAGAAAAGGCACTCTCACTCACCTTTTGCAGCGGCATAATCGACCATTAACGACGGCACAACACACAGATAAAGTCCTAATTTTCTTCCGAACTAGTCACAACTCAAAATTACCACAACTCAGAATCACAACTCTCTTCTTCGGGTCAATCAATCTGGACTAAAGCTGGACTGAGTTTGACTATCAGCAAGAAGTGTAACCTTAGCTGAAATGATTCTACTGAACTTCAGCACTTCACACGTTCGTTATCAGGGGAGGAGGCAGGGTGAGAGTTTTACCAAGTTGGTATTGTTTGAATTTGTTTTACATTGTTTGATAAAAAAAAAATGGTTTGACTTGAGGGAAAATAATGGAAACTTTGAGGTGTAGTAGATGAACCAAATATTATAGGGACTGGTCTTTGCGTCAGGGCAGTGAAAATAAAAGATCTTTTTTGCCAGCCTAGTTAGCTTAGTTGGTAGGATAAAATCCGCCCGGGCGGATTTTATCCTACCAACTAAGCTGATGGGATAATGTTCGTTCTCGGAACGGCTGGCTTTTTCCTATCCTGTCTTCCTTCTCTCTTCGATTTCGGGACGATAAGACCATAGCAGTTACAGTTCCCTCTGTCAAACCTCTTTTTAAAAAAAATCCTTTTAGGTTAACTTTTAAACATGAATTAAGAATAAAATTATAAGAAATTAGTTGATGATTTCAAATTTTCACCCAATCTCCCAATCAGTTTACGTAATCCAAAAGATTAAAACTTAATCATAGTTTAGTCTCTGAGTGTGGGCCCCGGAAATTAGGGTCCCAAAACCAATTAGATCCTTAAGTTAAGGGTAGTTAGGTGGTTAAGTTAAGGAGTAGATACTTACTCATATACAATGAAATTCCAGTTCAAATCCTTAAGGCCGAGGAGTAATCAAATCCGAGGTTCAAATGTTCCTTAAATTAATTAAAAATAAAAATAGTCGATCCCTATCACCAGCACGATTAATTAATTAAATAATAGATAATAATAATTATACTCTTAATTATTTACCGCAATTATTCTGAAAACGAAATTTATTTTGTTTAATAAGATTTTTTTTTAAGTGGCAGGGTTTTCCGGAAAGAGCTCTTCCACCCAATCCCAACCAAGTTATAATAAGTTCGATTTAATTGGTTTGGTTGTTTTTATTTTCGAAGGTACCTGACTTTAGATGGTTTATTTTAGGCTATTTAACACTAGTTATTTACATAATAAATAAATAATTATATATTAATATAATATATGACTTTACCGTCAGCCAAATGACCGAAAAAGGAAGTGATTTTGGGGAGCAAATGTTTTAATAAATTTATGTGGGAAAATTCAAAATTTATTCGATGGATAGGTAGATAACCTAATCACACCAAGGTGATACGCGAAAACATGAAATTAAAGTCAGCAAATAGGTAATGAAATAATTATGGACAGTAATGTTAAATCCTATTTTTTACACGCTTTAATTTCATGTGAGGTTAGGCCACCCAAAAATGAGCGTTTTTCCTTAATAGTTTGTAGGTTTAGGCTGATATTCAATTTTCTATTGCAGGGTTGTCCAACCCGCCGCCCAAGGGCCGCATGCGGCCCGCGAGTTCATTTCTGTGGCCCGCGAAAGCCCACAAAAACCCGTGTAGAAGGCCTTACCTGTGAGTTGAATTTTTAACTTTGCTGCCCGCCAACTCTCTTCCTTGGTCTCTTGTGGCCCTCGGGTGCACAAAGGTTGGACAACCCTGTTCTATTGGGTTTAAATTAATTCCATATTAGGCTACTCAAAAGAAGCGCGTTTTTCAGGAGGAGAAATGAGCGAAAAAGGACGTTGAGTAGATAAGTATTTAGATTATTGTTTATTTTATTAATTTCATTTATCAAAAGCAAATCAACATATTCAAATTAAGTAAAAAGGAAAGAGGAAAATTATGCCCAAGCTAACTGGCTCGCACCTTAAGAGCGGAAAAACTCTGCAATTAAGCCTGAACCTAATAGGTAGAGCTTTATTAAAATAAATTAAATAAATAAAACCCCTGCCAAATGGGTGTGCATTTTCCCGCAGGTACCTACCTATACTTACCCGACACTTTTTTTTCCGTATTTCAAACCTCCTAGCTTGCAACCTAGGCACGAAATCACAAATTAGAACCTAAAAAAAATTCTCACCAAAAGAAAAATCACCGAAAAAAACAACCGAAGGAAAATTCACGAAATAAAAAATTGACGGTTGTGGTACCTAGGCACTGAAAATTTTCTCAACTAGGTAACTAGGTCTTAGGACCAAAGTCGGTCTTAAGACCAAAGTCGGAATCTTATTCCGCCACACGCTTTCCGGCGGACCGAGTCTCTACCAATTCACGGGAATGTAGAATGCCTGCCACTCACGCTCAGAAGGTCTGACAGACCTAGCTCTCAACGCCACATACCTCACAAATCGGAACGTGTATCACAGACCGCGGTCCGTCACTCAGACCGTGTGACAGACCGCCGTCTGTCACACGGTCTGAGCGCGAGTGGATGGCATTAGAATCATTAGATAAAATCAAGAGGAAAGTCAAACAACATGAGGTAACTTACAAGAGCTGGGTTTTTCCTTCGGGCAGATCCTTGGAAATCCACAAGCACACAGCGCACGGAGCGTTCAAACAAAAACGACTGAAATCCTCGCGAAAAACACAAAATGTACAAAATGAGATGACACGTAACACGCGGGTCACAAACGCGAAAGATAGTAGCACTACCGATTGATAGGGAATCCACCGAAGTACTAACTGAGGTCCCTAGAACTACGGAGGGCGCAGCAAAAGTTCACCACAATGTGGTGTTATCGGGAATCGGGAAAGGTCAGAGTGGTACTGCGTACCGCCAAGTTTGAAATAAACTTTTGCGTATACTTCTTGATATAAGCTAGCCGTGATAATCAACGTTTTGAGTCATTAAATTTGATTGAACAATTGGTTTTAGTGCTTTTTATTCAACCCTTTGTCTACACTGTAAGTCTCACATTGACTGTAAGTCTGTAAGGTCAGCCACTCACTATCAGGTAGACCTGTTCAGGTGTCAGGTCTACCTGATAGAGTCAGTTCTACCTGATAATGTGTGTGCTCAATGGGTGTACCTGTCAGGTTTACCTGATAGTGAGTGGTTGTCCTAATAAGCTGGTCCATTTTTGGACGTTTTTACACTCCTCATGCTTTACCCGGAAAAAAAGTGCCGTTTGGTGTTGAGTAGTACGGAGTGGCGGAGTCGTTCTTGGAACAGACCACGGATAAAGCCGAACCGTTCGCATTCCTTGTCTCAAAGGAAGTGGCGGACAATACAGTCAGTGGTCACATATCGCGCCGTTACTTGGCACACCGTTTTCCCTCGCTCTCAGCGTGTTTTTTGTGCGCTGTTTCCACTCTTCGTCAGTCGTTATCAGACAAGCACAAGACGTCCTAAAAAACACCTTTGCGAGCGACCTTTGAGTAAAAATAACAACTTCCAACCTCTTCAGTACTATGGGAGACTTCATGAGGGGTTTTGCTGTCTCAGAAAGTAAGTAAAAAGTCACGAAGACGTATAGAAAATTTCTTTTTCTTTGCCAGCCTAGTTAGCTTGAAAGGTAGCACGGTTCATAAAAAAAAAATTGGACCGATTGCAATACTTTCTCATTACCTTGTATAGGTTCCCTATACGTAAGGGTAATAGAAAGTAAAAAAAAAAAAAAAATAGAAAGTAATCATAGAGGGGGAAAATTCGCCTATTCATTATAAATCCACAGCGGACAAACGGGAATGACTTTGAATGAAAGTCACTCCGACCTGCAGATGTGATGCTTCATGAACTGACCATGTGATAGGGGAAGGTCAGACCTACCAGTGGCGGCCCGTCAATGTGACCCCTAGGGCGAGGGGGGGGGGCTGCACTAACTGCACCGCGGTGCATCTAACAGACCCGTAGTACCGGGGCTACTGCTTGGAAACAACCTTTTTTCCGAGGATTGATAGAGGGAACTGTAACTCCAATTACACCATTCAGTTATCTTTTGAGACCACTGGAAATTACTGTGTAACAACGGTCTTATCGTGCCGAAAGTGAAGAGAGAAGGAAGACAGGACAGGAAAAAGCCAGCCGTTCCGAGAACGAACATTCTCTGTTCAGGATAGAATCTGCCCTGTTTGGGAATCGAACTCCCGATCTAGCGCTTACAAGGCAGGTGCATCCTACCTTCCAAGCTAATAAGGCTGGTATTTGAAGACTTTATTAAATTTTCATAGACGTAGGTTCATGTCACACTAATTACAGCTTTCACTCACCTCATAGTAGAATGGTCAGGAATGCCAATGACGGCGATTTTAATTTTAATTAAATTTACTCTTTATTACTTTTTACTTTCCTTTTATATTTCATTTTATTATTTTTTTATTTCTACTGTATTTGATTGTTGTTTGTGTTTGTTTAGTTTTAGTGTATTTTTTTCTATTGTCATTTTTGTATAAAGGGTTATAGTCCCGTAAATGAATAAATAACTATGTTTTCTGGGCAGATATCATGTTACTAAGCTAGTGTTACTGTAGTGCTCGTGCACTGATAGACAACCTATCTGATTATGATTACTGTATTAGTAAAGTATAAAAAAGAGTTATCTATTTATATTAGGTAAATGAGCATAAAAAGATTACAAAGAGAGCAAAGTTAGAGCATTTGCATGAGTATATACATATTATAATACCTATGTGATTAAATTACATAATAGTTATGTAAAGTTAGGTAGGTTATAGATACTTCTTATGAGGCACTAGCACTATATACCTATTGAATATTGATAATATGATGTAGGTAGGTAATTTTACAAGGAGTAGGAGAACAGGTTAAAAGCTCTTATCTGAAAGGGTTAATTTGATACTTTCGGTGGTGTAGTGGTCAAGGCGCTCGCCTGGTAAACAGGAGGGCGTGGGTTCAATCCCAGCCGAGGTATGGAATTTTATCCTCAATATAATTTGAGAATTTGACCACAATAATAGTAGTAGCCTACTGCTGGAGTAAAGGGACTTTTCAGTCCTATGCGAGCAGTATAAACAAGCACTATTATTATTATTATTTCCATAAATAGAAAACACTAAAAAATATACAATGTATAGGTACAATTATTAGGCACTTTATTTAGACTGCCTGTGTACAATTTGTTAGTGGGTAAATAGAAAACACTAAAAAATATACAATGTATAGGTACAATTATTAGGCACTTTATTTAGACTGCCTGTGTACAATTTGTTAGTGGGTAATTAGATATATGCATAGTTTCTCACAGTGCCAGCCGTTCCGAGAACAATCCTTCCGAGAACAGAGGTTTGATAAAGGGACCATAAGAAACAACAGAAGGTGTTACCGTCCCGAAATCGAAGAGAAAAGGAGGACAAGATAGGAGGGAGAAAGACAGCCGTTCCGAGAACGGACTTTCACTGTTTCGGATAAATTTTGCCCCGGTCAGTTATCGAACCCGCAACCTAGCGCTTACAAGGCAGCCAACTATTAGGCTGGCTGTGGGGTACTTGGTTATTTACATAGTTTCTTAATCAGAAATTTTATTATGTAATTAATTAATAATTTTATTGTATACCTAAATTTCATTAGTGACCAGTTACGTAGGTTTGTGTGTGTTTTGCAAAAGGTTCTCATTTCCAGGAACCCTTTGTAGTCATATTTATAGATAACACCTAATGTAGTGATAAGGTTTCCATTTGAAAGTCACCATGACTCTAACGGACAAAAAGGTCACAACTCATGACCGCCGGCGGGGTCTACAAAGTGAGTTTAAACTCCGCAATCTGATTGGCTGACATTTTTGTAATCAACCAATGAGATTGCATAAACCAAAAGATTACCTTGAACGGAGTTGAAACGCACTGTGTGGATCCGACCATTAATGATTGGACCAACGAAGAGAGTTCCCTAATGGAAACTCGACGATTTCTGAAGGCACAGTCGCGCTTTGCGCTCCATTATCTAGCGGTGTTGCAAATATGGTCGCGCTTTGTGATCCCGGCACTTCGCGAGGTTGCGAATATATCACCCTTTGCGATATGCTGGTTTTGCGAAGTTGAGCATGAGGTCGCGATTCGCGCTCCCCTGGCTTTACGAGCGCAATCATATTCTGTTTGCGCTTCGAGTCCCCATCATTATTGAAACTGCAGCCCCAGACAAAACGCTAGATGTTGAATGAATGGAAGGCCGCCCAGCCGCCCACTTACGCCCCGACCGTTGGACATAACTAGGTCTGTCAAACCGTCGGGTTGGAACGCGTGCGGCGGAAAAAGCTTCCGACTACTACGAAGTTGAGCATGAGGTCGCGATTCGCGCTCCCCTGGCTTTACGAGCGCAATCATATTCTGTTTGCGCTTCGAGTCCCCATCATTATGAAAACTGCAGCCCCAGACAAAACGCTAGATGTTGAATGAATGTAAGGCCGCCCAGCCGCCCACTTACGCCCCGACCGTTGGACGTAACTAGGTCTGTCAAACCGTCGGGTCGGAACGCGTGCGGCGGAAAAAGCTTCCGACTACTGGACGGTCTTAAGACCAAAGTCGGTCTTAAGACCAAAGTCGGAATCTTATTCCGCCACACGCTTTCCGGCGGACCGAGTCTCTACCAATTCATGGGAATGTAGAATGCCTGCCACTCACGCTCAGACGGTGACAGACCTAGCTCTCAACGCCACATACCTCACATATCGGAACGTGTATCACAGACCGCGGTCCGTCACTCAGACCGTGTGACAGACCGCCGTCTGTCACACGGTCTGAGCGCGAGTGGATGGCATTAGAATCATTAGTTAAAATCAAGAGGAAAGTCAAACAACATGAGGTAACTTACAAGAGCTGGGTTTTTCCGTCGGGCAGATCCTTGGAAATCCACAAGCACACAGCGCACGGAGCGTTCAAACAAAAACGACTGAAATCCTCGCGAAAAACACAAAATGTACAAAATGAGATGACACGTAACACGCGGGTCACAAACGCGAAAGATAGTAGCACTACCGATTGATAGGGAATCCACCGAAGTACTAACTGAGGTCCCTAGAACTATGGAGGGCGCAGCAAAAGTTCACCACAATGTGGTGTTATCGGGAAAGGTCAGAGTGGTACTGCGCACCGCCAAGTTTGAAATAAACTTTTGCGTATACTTCTTGATATAAGCTAGCCATGATAATCAACGTTTTGAGTCATTAAATTTGATTGAACAATTGGTTTTAGTGCTTTTTATTCAACCCTACACTGTAAGTCTCACATTGACTGTAAGTCTGTAAGGTCAGCCACTCACACCTGAATAGGTCTACCTGATAGAGTCAGTTCTACCTGATAGTGTGTGCTCATAAGGTGTACCTCTCAGGTTTACCTGATAGTGAGTGTGGCTGTCCTAATAAGCTGGTCCATTTTTGGACGTTTTTACACTCCTCATGCTTTACCCGGAAAAAAAGTGCCGTTTGGTGTTGAGTAGTACGAAGTGGCGGAGTCGTTCTTGGAACAGACCACGGATAAAGCCGAGCCGTTCGCATTCCTTGTCTCAAAGGAAGTGGCGGACAATACGGTCAGAGGTCACATATCGCGCCGTTACTTGGCAAACCGTTTTCCCTCGCTCTCAGCGTGTTTTTTGTGCGCTGTTTCCACTCTTCGTCAGTCGTTATCAGACAAGCACAAGACGTCCTAAGGAACACCTTTGCGAGCGACCTTTGAGTAAAAATAACAACTTCCAACCTCTTCAGTACTATGGGAGACTTCATGAGGGGCTTTGCTATCTCAGAAAGTAAGTAAAAAGTCACAAAGACCAAAGACGTATAGAAAATTTCTTTTTCTTTGCCAGCCTAGTTAGCTTGAAGGGTAGCACGGTTTTTGTTAGTGGGTAATTAGATATATGCATAGTTTCTCACAGTGCCAGCCGTTCCGAGAACAATCCTTCCTCTGAAGAGGTTTGATAAAGAGACCATAAGAAAAAACAGAAGGTGTTACCGTCCCGAAATCGAAGAGAAAAGGAGGACTGGATAGGAGGGAGAAAGACAGCCGTTCCGGACGGACTTTCTCTGTTTCGGATAAATTTTGCCCCGGTCAGTTATCGAATCCGCAACCTAGCGCTTACAAGGTAACTAGTCTGGCTGTGGGGTACTTGGTTACTTACATAGTTTCTTAATCAGCAATTTTATTATGTATTTAATTAATAGTTTTATTACATACCCATACCTAAATTTCATTAGTGATCTACAAGATAGGAGGGAGAAAGACAGCCGTTCCGAACGGACTTTCTCTGTTTCGGATAAATTTTGCCCCGGTCAGTTATCGAACCCGCAATCTAGCGCTTACAAGGTAACTAGCCTGGCTGTGGGGTACTTGGTTACTTACATAGTTTCTTAATCAGCAATTTTATTATGTAATTAATTAATAATTTTATTACATACCTAAATTTCATTAGTGATCAGTTACGTAGGTTGTGTGTGTGTTTTGCAAAAGGTTCTCAATTCCAGGAACCCTTTGTAGTCATGTTTATAGATAACACCTAATGTAGTGATAAGGTTTCCATTTGAAAGTCACCATGACTCTAACGGACAAAAAGGTCACAACTCATGACCGCCGGCCGGGTTCACAAAGTGAGTTTAAACTCTGTTTAATTTAAACTCTTGTATTGCAATCTGATTGGCTGACATTTTGTAATCAACCAATCAGATTGCAAAAACCAAAAGATTACCTTGAACGGAGTTTAAACTCACTGTGTGGATCCGACTATTAATGATTGGACCAACGAAGAGATTTCCCTAATGGAAACTCGACGATATCTGAAGGTACAGTCGCGCTTTGCGCTCCATTGTTTCCATTTGAAAGTCACCATGACTCTAACGGACAAAAAGGTCACAACTCATGACCGCCGGCCGGGTTCACAAAGTGAGTTTAAACTCCGTGTTAACTCTTGGATTGAGCAATCTGATTGGCTGACATTTTTGGAATCAACCAATCAGATTGCATAAACCAAAAGATTACCTTGAACGGAGTTTAAACTCACTGTGTGGATCCGACCATTAATGATTGAACCAACGAAGAGAGTTCCCTAATGGAAACTCGACGATTTCTGAAGGCACAATCGCGCTTTGCGCTCCATTATCTAGCGGTGTTTCAAATATGGTCGCGCTTTGTGATCCCGGCACTTCGCGAGGTTGCGAATATATCACCCTTTGCGATATGCTGGTTTTGCGAAGTTGAGCATGAGGTCGCGATTCGCGCTCCCCTGGCTTTACGAGCGCAATCATATTCTGTTTGCGCTTCGAGTCCCCATCATTATTGAAACTGCAGCCCCAGACAAAACGCTAGATGTTGAATGAATGTAAGGCCGCCCAGCCGCCCACTTACGCCCCGACCGTTAGACATAACTAGGTCTGTCAAACCGTCGGGTTGGAACGCGTGCGGCGGAAAAAGCTTCCGACTACTAGACGGTCTTAAGACCAAAGTCGGTCTTAAGACCAAAGTCGGAATCTTATTCCGCCACACGCTTTCCGGCGGACCGAGTCTCTACCAATTCACGGGAATGTAGAATGCCTGCCACTCACGCTCAGAAGGTCTGACAGACCTAGCTCTCAACGCCACATACCTCACAAATCGGAACGTGTATCACAGACCGCGGTCCGTCACTCAGACCGTGTGACAGACCGCCGTCTGTCACACGGTCTGAGCGCGAGTGGATGGCATTAGAATCATTAGATAAAATCAAGAGGAAAGTCAAACAACATGAGGTAACTTACAAGAGCTGGGTTTTTCCTTCGGGCAGATCCTTGGAAATCCACAAGCACACAGCGCACGGAGCGTTCAAACAAAAACGACTGAAATCCTCGCGAAAAACACAAAATGTACAAAATGAGATGACACGTAACACGCGGGTCACAAACGCGAAAGATAGTAGCACTACCGATTGATAGGGAATCCACCGAAGTACTAACTGAGGTCCCTAGAACTACGGAGGGCGCAGCAAAAGTTCACCACAATGTGGTGTTATCGGGAATCGGGAAAGGTCAGAGTGGTACTGCGCACCGCCAAGTTTGAAATAAACTTTTGCGTATACTTCTTGATATAAGCTAGCCATGATAATCAACGTTTTGAGTCATTAAATTTGATTGAACAATTGGTTTTAGTGCTTTTTATTCAACCCTACACTGTAAGTCTCACATTGACTGTAAGTCTGTAAGGTCAGCCACTCACCTATCAGGACAGACTCTGATCAGGTGTCAGGTCTACTCTGAGTAGAGTCAGTTCTAGCTGACTAGTGTTGTGTGGTACATACAGTGTAACCTGTCAGGTTTCCTGATAGTGAGTTTTGGCTGTACTATAAGCTGTCCATTTTTGGAACAGTTTTTACACTCTCATGCTTTACCCGGAACAAAGTGCCGGTTTGTGGTTGAGTAGTACGAGCTGGCGGAGGTCGTTCTTGGACAGCACGGTAAGCGAGCCTTGGCCATTTCCTGTGTCTCAAAAGGAAGTGTCG
>NW_007380156.1:0-4348 GCF_000475195.1 Diaphorina citri | reverse complement strand
GGGAATCTCGAGGTAATCAATGCACCAGTTTAAGAGTTTATTTACTCTATTTTAAGGTATGGAGCCGACCCCTAGCTGGGTGCGGAGACTAAATGTCCGCCGCAGAAACTCGGATGCTGCCCGTCTTCGGTCAAATCCTATTTCAAACGGTCCCCCGCTTTTATTTGGCGACGATGGAAAGTGCGATTATCCGACCGTTTCCTTTCTGTAAAAGATTAGGTGGTAGAGAACGCCTAAGGCGTTAACCTCGCCTAGTGGTTGCCTTCCACTCAAGAGTCTATTATTATTATTTCTCCCATCCTGTCTTCCTTTTCTTTTCGCTTTTGGGACGATAAGACCTCAGCAGTTACAGTTCCCTCGATTAAACCTCTTCAAAGGAAGGTTTGTTCTCGGAACGGCTGGCCAACCACTATCCAGATGCCAACCACGTTCAACGTTATCCATTGAGAACTGTTGTATTTAACGTGCTGTTCACCGCATAGGCTATCGAAAAAATCCAGATGCCAACCACGGTCAACGTTATCCATTGAGAACTGTTGTATTCAACGTGCTATCACCGGATAGGCTATCGAAAAAAAATTTCGAACCCGGGACCTCCGGCGTGCAAGCCTAGTGTGATACCCACTCGGCCACGGAGGTTGCTTTTAACGTCTTTAGGAGAGACCACATACCAGACTAGGGAGCTATTAGAATAGGTAGGAAGAAGGAGTATGCCAGTGGGAATGGAATTATTTTTCTTGTATTTACTAACGTTCAACGTTATCCATTGAGAACTGTTGTATTCAACGTGCTGTCACCGCATAGGCCAACGAAAAAAATCTCGAACCCGGGACCTCCGGCGTGCTAGCCTAGTGTGATGCCCACTCGGCCACGGAGGTTGCTTTTAACGTCTTTAGGAGAGACCACATACACATACCAGACTAGGGAGCTACATATTAGAATAGGTAGGAAGAAGGAGTATGCCAGTAGGAATGGAATTATTTTTCTTGTATTTACTCGAAAAATCATCGTTTTGCCGTCGAGATGGTGGGGGGATCGCACAGTGCTTTTCCAAAGTTTGAGATGCCCGGAGCGAAACTCATTAAATTTGCCCAACTAAATATGTATCTCGCCAGCCTAGTTAGCTTAGTTGGTAGTGCGTCTGCCTTGTAAGCGCTAGGCCGCGGGTTCGATTCCCGCCCGGGCGGATTTTGCATCCTGATGGGATATTGTTCGCTTCTCGGAACGGCTGACTTCTGCCTATCCTGTCTTCCTTCTCTCTTCGGATTTCGGGACGTAAGACCATAAGCCAGTTCGTTCCCTCTGCTCAACCTCTTTTTTTTAAAAAAATCTGTTTGGTTATATAGGTACTGCTTTATATATTGTCATGAATTGTGCTGTAGAGCTTATGAACTTGAGAGGTGCCAAAGTTTGTGTCGTAGCTCTAGAAAGTCTGGAACACTCGTCATTGCGATCACTAGCCTCCGGGCCAGGGGCGCTCTTTCGGGGTTGGGGTCGAAAAGCCCCTCCCCCCCACCTCGAGCTTCATTTTTTCTCCTGCACCCATAATACAGAGTTCCGAAAATTCTCGAGGCATCCTAGACTAGAATAGGAATACACCTTGTTTATCCTGCGAATTAGGACTGAAAATCCCTTTACCCCAGCAGTTCTAAAACAAGGTCTCGTTATTTGGATGGGTTTAAAGAATAATACATTACAACTAACAATTCGCAAATTCAGTAAAAAGATTGACCACCAATTGAATGTTTAGAATTTTCTAAAGCACATGAGTAGTTTCACCGCGTTCTTCTACTTCGTGCTATGAAACAACTGCTACATTGTACGCTTGATAGGTCTGTGTCGATGCATAGGCAATTCCTAGTATGACTTATAGATAGAGCGAGAAGAGACTACAGTAGATTCCAATAGGTGATGGGTAACGTAGTCACGGATAAGTAGACGAAATTAGTGACATTGATTGTTGGAAGTAACATAACTAGAAAAAAAAGGGTAAATGTAAATCCTACCCCCCTCTTCAACAAAATTCTGGATACGACTCTACTCCCGGGCCCCTTGGCTTAGTCTCCCATGACTAGTAGACCAGTGCTCCTCAAATCAGCCAGAGGAAGCAGTAGTCCACTCTATTGAGTTGTCTCAAAGTCCGCTCGGAGTACACTCTGAGGTCACTTTGGAGAGTGTTATTAGGAGAGGTTACCTACTCCGACGTCACTCGAATACATTAAATAATTATGTATAGGACCTATACATAATTATTGTGTCCTATACATAATTATAGGACCTATACATTTATTATTTTGTCACAATTTGTGTCTCTTTTCGCCCATCTGATGAGGGACATACTACGGGATGGGCATGTTACGACACAGACCACATGCGTCTAATGTAGCAGTTGTTTTATTGCTACGAAATAAAAACGGCGTTGCAAAGATGGTAAGAGTTGGTACCTACGAATAGTTACAGGTACCTAGTTACAAAGTTAGTCATAACATTCGATATTCGAACAAATAAATACCTACCTAGTTTTCAACTCTCATGATTTTCAAACCTGAAAAACGAGATTTTCTCTGGCTACCTAGAAATCCACCATAAAAACTTGCTGGTAGCTGGTTTATTAGATAAAGTAGACATCATGGTGTAAGGACTAAGTAGACAAGTCACCCTGCCAGATCCTCACCAAGCTCAATGTAGCTGATTTTTTTTTTATTTTTTATGAGGTTTGATAGAGGAAACTGCAACTGCCAAGGTTTTATCGTCGCCTCGAGTACCTAAGTCAGACTCCGAATAATTGGGGTTCTTTATTTGAAAAGGGGTAATTTTCGCGGACCAAGAAGGACGTTTAAAGTTCTTTACATTTTGCATCAGTTGTAGGTTAATTGTAGACCGATTTTTTGTCATAGGGAATTTTAACAACAGAAAGTTTAGTGTTGTCCGAAAGCGAAGAGATGACAGGATAGGAGAAATTTTATCGTAAACAGCTGTTCCCAGAACGAACCTTGACGAGCCGTTCCGAGAACGAACCTTATTTGTTTACGATAAAATTCTCGCCGGGAGCGGAACCCACGACGTAGCGCTCACCAGACTCGCTAGTAGCGAGTCGCTTCCTATAACTAGGCTGTAGGCTGGCAGCCTTGGATTTGGGTGTATAGCTACTTTGTTATCACCCGATCCTACATTGCGACAGGTTTTCCAACCGGTATATTCAGCGCTCTACCACCCAACCTGTCCCAGTCAACCAATAATAAAATTACAATCGAGGTACCTAAGCCAGGTATATGTTTACGGGGGGGGGCGAGGGGGCCCGGGTACTCTTCGAGCCTATTTTTCTCCTTTACTGTAGTTTAAGATCCGAAAATTTGAAGCATCAACCCACCCCTCTCCCACATTACTGTTTAAACTCTCAGCCAGCCTCCCCCCCCCCACGACAAAATCCTGGATACGGGGCCATGTACCTAACTACTGCATAAATCTACTCAATATCAAAAAATTTGCCATTGAAAATCGAGCCTACTAAGAAACCAAAGAAAATAGGTAGGTATCTTGATGTTATTTGAAGCTTGGATGGTGAGAGCGTCTGCCTTTTAAGAGCTGGGTTCGATTTCCGCCCGAGGTGAATAATATCCTAAAGAGATAGAGTTCGTTTGCAAACACCCGATATTATTATTATTTTTTAAAAGAAGTGTGATAGAGGGACCTGTAACTGCTAAGGTCTTATTGTCCGGAAATCGAAGAGAGAAGGAAGACAATATAGGAGAAAGCCAGCCGTTCCGTTCCGAGAACGAACCTTATCCGTTCAGGATAAAATCCGCCCCGGGCAATAATCGAACCCGCGGCCTAGCGCTTACGAGGCAGACGCACTACCAACTAAGCTAACTAGGCTGGCCAACCAAAGTTAACTAGGCTTAATGATCCCAACAGTATACATATATTATGTAGGTATGTTTTATTGTTGTGTAGATGTTGATAATGTTGATAGTAAGAATAATAATAATAATGATGATTACTAGGTCTAGAACACCTTGAGTTTTACCCAAATCACACCACCCAGCAGTTGATCCAAAACGATTGGATGGTGACTAAATATTAATATACCAACTTGACATGCCCTTTCACTGTTGTTGTTGTTGTAGCGGCTAGCAGTTGATCCAAAACGATTGGATGGTGACTAAATATTAATATACCAACTTGACATGCCCTTTCACTGTTGTTGTTGTTGTAGCGGCATTAACTTTCGCCGAATGGCGATAGCAGAACAAAGAAAAGATGTCTTTTAGTATCTGCTATACACCGGGGTGATGGTCTCTAGCTCTAGCCATGTTAAATTGGCTCGCTCGTCCTGAACCGCAGTCAA
>NW_007380155.1:1546-29897 GCF_000475195.1 Diaphorina citri | reverse complement strand
TACTTACTCACTTAAAATTCAGGCTACAGATGAGGATAATTTTTGGGCAGTACTTTCAATTCATTACTTACCTAAGTTTACAAATTTCACCTCTGCTTCTTTCTCTTCTTCTCCTCCTCTTTTTTTTATTTATTTATTTTTGGCACTAGATAACTGGTGACCAAGTGATCAAACAAGATGTGGCCAAAGTGATTTATTTATTTTAAACCAATAATCCCTAATCCCTAGTTACTTAGGTAGTAGGTACCTACCTACCTGCCTATCAAAATTTATCTCCTACAATCTAAACTAGAGACGTATGCTCCTCGTATGTACAGGGTGTCTTGAATTCAGATTTAGCATTTTATTAGCTTCCGGTTCAGAGATAAATCGTAGAGCCCGCCCTAGCTTGACTTGCAGTAGGTCCCTGAGTGCAACTTCCATTTTTTTCCACTCTCTTTTTTTTCGAATGAAATGCACTTTGCAATGCTCAATACTTATTGCATTGCGTTTTGTTGACATGTTTGGGGTATGAGATATTGATTGGAAACTGTCGCGACTTGAGATTTACCTTCAGGGTATAGGTAAGGTAAGTAGTTCGTTCTTATTTTTCTGTTAACTAGTGTCCTTGTCTGTCAGTCTGTCTCAGTATTAACAGCAACAAAGGAAACAAGTACACGACTACGACTTATTAATTTGAAGGATACAAGACGTGGGTGTGCAATTGGTAGTTTTACCTTCCCACCCCACATGATCTAATTTTTATGTACCTACCTACCTACCCATCTGCGTACCTCCGCTCCGTGTAAATACTGAAACATATTAGACTACTTACAGTACTTACTTAGTTAGATACCTATACTTATTCAAAGTTTATACTTAGTAGTTACTGGTTACATACCTATTTATGTACTGATAGATTAAAGCTGAAAATTCCCTCACTTATTTATGTACCTACCTACAAAATTCGTAATTAGGTAACGGTACAAGATTCGATATGTTCTGAAAATACACTGCCCCACTTGAAACGAAAGCCTGGAGCCTGGAGGGCTTTCGCAGTGTATGGAAACAGAAATTATGAAAATCAAATATGGATAGAATACGGATTTTAATACGTGCATATTTGCATAATTATTGAATTATAAGTAGCTACCCTACATTTAACTACTTACGCGAGGCAGTAAATAATGTATCAAGTAAGCAGTTCAAGTTTCCAGTATTAACAGCAACAAAGGAAACAAGTAGGTACACGACTACGACTTATTAATTTGAAGGATACAAGACGTGGGTGTGCAATTGGTGGTTTTACCTTCCCACCCCACGTGATCTAATTTTTATGTAACTACCTACCCATCTGCGTACCTCCGCACTCTCAATGATTAATCTCTTCTGTACAAATAAATAATCCTTTCACTTGCCCGGGCCTCATTTAGATCCGTCTGCGCAGCGGCCATCGGACTAGTAGGCAGTTCAATTGCGGATATACCAATCAAAAACAGGTGCCGCACCCGAAGAAACCCTATACCAAAAATCTAGCAACATCAAAGAGCAAAATTTATTTTGTTCAAGTTTCAAGTACTTGAACGCTAAATATTTCCATGCCTCGTTACATTCATTAGATACCTAATTAAGTAGGTAAGTAGGTACCTACCTACCTACCTACCTACATATTTATTTTTGGGGAAGACACAATATCCCTGTAGATACGTAGGTAAATGTACTTAAACGATACCTAGTGTTTAAGATCAAAGGAGTTTCCACAGGTCCACAGAAAGTAAAACTTGGAAAAAAAAAAGTTCACAAGATAGGTAGGCAGGTTACCTTTGTGACTGAAGTTCCCCCTCGAAAATATTTTGTCTTCGACGTCAAACGAAAGATTAAGTAAGGCAGGGAATTATATTTTCAGCAAAAATGACGTTTAGGATTAAGTAACGAAGAAAAAAAACTTTAAGAGGGAACTTACTGTAACTGCTGAGGTCTTATCGGCCCGAAAGTGAAGAGAGAAGGAAAATACAGGGTAGGAGAAAGCCAGCCGTGCCAAGGACTGTTTATATGTTTAGGATAAAATCCGCCCCGGGTGGGAATCGAACCGTCCACCTAGCGTTTACAAGACAATAGTCAGTCTTCGCCTGGAATAGAAAGGTACACTGTCGCTTGAGATTTAGGATGTTTTGACTATGATTCAGAGCTTGCACCCAGATTACATGGACATCAAACCGAATTAAATGAGGTGTCCGGTGTAACGTTTTAGATCTGGGATTATGAATTATGGTTAGTTTATTTAAATAGTTAAAATCTGGGTCAGTATTATCGGTATTAGGAGAGGATAGTCCAGTCTAGTCAATAGGTAAGCGGTTATGAGGTGCTAAAATGCTTACGATCGGTGCTTATTAGTAAGAGGACATTGAAGCGTAGAGGCAATACAAGCTAACGAACACAATATGTCTGCCAATGTACGAGTTTGTGCCCTTTAAAATTTTCAAGGGCCAAAGCACCTTTAACTTTCGAGGAAGCACCAAATTCCCATCTCTCCTTCCTCCTTCATTATATCAAGCAGGATCATATCACAGAGAGACTCCAGAATGGATGGGATAGGTATAAAGTGGGATTATCAATGTCGACTCTCATCTTGAAACCGCCAAAACATAGTAAGTAGATTAGGTTACCATTCAATTACCTTTACTTACCTAAAGGTACTGTTAATATGATCACTGATTAAGTGATTACCATACTTATGACCTTTTGAAAAGAAAAGACAGGTAGGTACCTACCTACCTTACCTAAGAGAATGCTGTTTGTTGGAAAACGGGCAAGAGAGGTGAAATTTTGTGAAATTGAAAAACTAGACTCCAAGAAAATGATGGATTGGTCAAACGAAAGATTAAGTAAGGCAGGGAATTATATTTTCAGCAAAAATGACGTTTAGGATTAAGTAACGAAGAAAAAAAACTTTAAGTAAGGTACGTTTATTATTTATTCCTCAAGACTCGAGAGGCTGCTGAAAAGAATAAAAACTTTATACCCCCAATTTTTTCCAGCTTAATTAGTTTTTCGGGGAGGCTGCACTGTGTCGCCTACCCCGCCTACACAGAAGCCCAAATTTCATTTGCCCTTCTCTCCCCTAAATCTTTCATGAATCATAAATGTACCTAATCCATCAAGCTTATTGTCGAAAATATCAAAATAAGTTACCCTTTTTTTACTTTCTATTTTTTATATTAAAGGAGAGACGTATGCTCCTCGTATGTACAGGGTGTCTTGAATTCAGATTTAGCATTTAATTAGCTTCCGGTTCAGAGATAAATCGTAGAGCCCGCCCTAGCTTGACTTGCAGTAGGTCCCTGAGTGCAACTTCCACTTTTTTCCACTCTCTTTTTTTTCGAATGAAATGCTCTTTGCAATACTCAATACTACTTATTGCATTGCTTTTACGTAAATGTCTGTATTTTCCTGATAAAATTTAGAAAGCTCGATTAAACAGAACGTTCAGTATGTAAATATGTATTATTTTAACAAACGATATGGTAGTTAATAAACTGTATTCAAATTTCAATGGGGCCTAAAAATTAATGAACTTTTCTTTGTGGAACAGGTATACTTAAACAAAAACTGTCCAATTGTTTAAAAAGAATCGGAACAGGTAAAAGCCCAAGTGCAAAATCGGCGAGGTAACAGTAGTTGTTAGAGACGTATGCTCCTCGTATGTACAGGGTGTCTTGAATTCAGATTTAGCATTTTATTAGCTTCCGGTTCAGAGATAAATCGTAGAGCATGCCCTAGCTTGACTTGCAGTAGGTCCCTGAGTGCAACTTCCATTTTTTTCCACTCTCTTTTTTTTTCGAATGAAATGCTCTTTGCAATACTCAATACTACTTATTGCATTGTTTTTACGTAAATGTCTGTATTTTCCTGATAAAATTTAGAAAGCTCGATTAAACAGGACGTTCAGTATGTAAATATTATTTAAACAAACGATATGGTAGTTAATAAACTGTATTCAAATTTCAATGGGGCCTAAAAATTAATGAACTTTTCGTTGTGGAACAGGTATACTTAAACAAAACTGTCCAATTGTTTAAAAAGAATCGGAACAGGTAAAAGCCCAAGTGCAAAATCGACGAGGTAACAGTAGTTCTCACATTTTCTGTTGAGCGCTAGTTCGCGGCCTTGTAAGCGCTAGGTCACGGGTTCCCGCCCGGTTCGAACCCAAACAGAGATAATGTTCGTTCTTGGAACGGCCGTTCAGCTCCACCCTGTTGAATGTTGATGTAAGCCGCACTGTATTGAATCCTACATCATAGTGAGTGCACTCTCATCCCTTATTATTTATGATAGTTTGGTTAGGGACAGATTAGGGAGTATTTGATACTGAGGAGAGAGGGCAGAACGAGAGATGGATAGGGTTAGGGTCCTTCCTGAAGACTCTACGGGATAAAATGTACCTACATATGTCTGAGTACGAATACATCTTTTTCAGACCCTTTTTCTTTGCTTCTTTCTTTTTGTGTACATCCTTTTCCCTCCCCTCCTTCCTCTCTCTCCCTTTCTCTTCATCCCTTCTCTTTCTTTAATAAAGGGAAGGAAAAATGGGAAGGATTCATAGAGAATGGGAAAGAGAGGAAGCGGAGGGTGAAAATATGGGGGCTGGAAAAAAAATGAGTTATGGGGGCAATTTGTATGAAACATGAGATCCGACTGTTACAAGCGAGCTTCAGATTTTTCCCCCCACTTTCTATTACCCTCATAGGGGAACTCTTGGAGGAGAAATGCGTGATGGGAAGAGAATGAAGAGATGTTGTGGAGTTGCTTACCTACCTCCTGTGTATCTGAGATGAGATTTTGAAGAACAAAATTTGTCCCAATCATATTATAGTTTGGTGGTACTTAGGTACTTACTTTCTTACTTATACTATACTATTCTGGATTATCCAAATTTATAAGGATTTCTAGCCTGACTTTAATTTTGAAGCAGAATTCTTTTTTTTTTGGGGGTGGGGGGGTAGGGAATTTAGCAGTAAGCAGTGAGCTGTACTCTCTTGGGTGGCACAATTTCTCACATATGTTCTACACTCTACAGTACCCGGATTGTTTTTTTCTCTCCTTTGGATAATAATGGATTTGCGAAGTCAATTTGTGGACTATTTTTTCTTCTTTGTCCCCCTTTTCCTTCCTTTTTCGGTGTCCTCTCTTCCCTCAGTGTCCTTATTTCCTCTTTTTCTCCCTTCCTTTCTCGATGTCCTTGGGACCGCATTTGTCATATTGAATATTGCTGGGATGGGAGTTGGTTCTGTGGAGGGTTTGGTTAGGGACAGATTAGGGAGTATTTGATACTGAGGAGAGAGGGCAGAACGAGAGATTCCTCAGTATACGAGGTATATTATAAGTATGTATGTACTTGTTATGTGTTCCTATTTTCCAGCACGGGCTTTTCTCCCTTCAAACATGAGATCCGACTGTTACAAGCGAGCTTCAGATTTTTCCCCCCACTTTCTATTACCCTCATAGGGGAACTCTTGGAGGAGAAATCCGTGATGGGAAGAGAATGAAGAGATGTTTTGGAGTTGCTTACCTACTCCTGTGTATCTGAGTTCTGAGATGAGATTTTGAAGAACAAAATTTGTCCCAATCAGATATTATAGTTTGGTGGTACTTAGGTACTTACTTTCTTACTTATCCTATACTAATCTGGATTATCCAACTTTTGTAGGATTTCTAGCCTGACTTTAATTTTGAAGCAGATTTTTTTTTGGGGAGGGGGGGGGAATTTAGCAGTAAGCAGTGAGCTGTACTCTCGTGGGTGGGACAATTTCTCACATATGTTCTACAGTACCTACCTACCCGGATTGTTTTTTTCTCTCCTTTGTATAATAATGGATTTGCGAAGTCAATTTGTGGACTATTTTTTCTTCTTTGTCCCCCTTTTCCTTCCTTTTTCGGTGTCCTCTCTTCCTCTCCTCTTTCCTCAGTGTCCTTATTTCCTCTTTTTCTCCCTTCCTTTCTCGATAGTAAGTATATTCTGGAGAGGAACCTCGCAAACTGTCACAGCCATGTATAAAGTGTGTGCGACATTATTGAATTTAAACATATTTGGAGAAATGTTAGATGCTAGGGAGGAGGAGGAGGAGGAGGAGGGAGAAAGCTCAGAAATACTGGAGAGGGAGGAGGAGAAAGATGGTGAGATGGGTACCTGGAGAAAGAATATAATTCAAAAGTATTGGAGTTTTGGAAGGATAGAGAGAAAGGAAATTGGGGGTAGAATAGAGAGAGAGGAAGGAGAAATCTCAGAAGAGATGAGGAATTTAAAGAAGGGAAAACAGAAAGGAAAAGGGAGGAGGGATAGATAGAGGATGAGAATAATGGTACGTACATTGACACAAGTATGTACGTACAAAGAAAAATAGAAAGTAATATCAAAGACCTGAATGGTACCTAATACCTTTGTTAAATACAAGATAAAATTGTGGATGGAAGGGCAATGCATCAAATGCATTACTAAAATCCCTGAAAAACGAGTACCTACCTAAATACCTATGTATGTAGGTACCGAGTTTGCTGGCTGTACTTATGGCTCTCTAGTCTGTTATATAAAACTCTCCCTCGTCTGCCCTGTAAGTGCTGGTCGCGGGTTCGATTCCCACCCGGAGCGAACTTTATCCTAAACACATACTGTTGTCGAATCTGTTGGCTTTCACCTATCCTGTCTTCCTTCTCTTTGCTTTCGGGACGATAAGACGGCAGTTACAGTTTCCTCTGTCAAATCTCTTCCTGGGTCATCACAGTTTGTCTCGCATCTCCTTATAATTTATCATATCTCTCAATTTCCTTGTCCACTATAAGTTCTCAAACAGTCTTTTGCGGTCCAAGTTCAAGCTGTCTTTTGCGGAGCAAACTTTTCCCTGTTTCCTTCTCACCAAGTCCTAGAAGCCTTTGTTTTAAACTTGCAACTTTCTAGAAATCAAAAAAAGTCCCCTCTTGTACTGTACTGTGTAGTTGTAGTCCCAAACTAGAAAATAGTGCAACAAAAGTTGGAACAAAACACTGTCAACCTTTCTCTTTCCCACTTTGCTCTTGGATGGAAAAAAAAATCAAAAGTTATTTCATATCACTTAGCTGCTCTAAGAACAAAGGCAATTCGGGGTGTTGAAAAAAAAGGACAAAAAAGTGTTATTTTTCTCTTGAAAGTATAAGTTTCCATGAGGGAGCTGTCTTTTGCGGAGCAAACTTTTCCCTGTTTCCTTCTCACCAAGTCCTAGAAGCCTTTGTTCTAAACTTGCAACTTTCTAGAAATGAAAAAAAAGTCCCCTCTTGTACTGTACTGTGTAGTCCTAAACTAGAAAATAGTACAAAAGTTGGAACAAAATACTGTCAATCTTTCTCTTTCCCACTTTGCTCTAGGATGGAAAAAAATCAAAAGTTATTTCATATTACTTATAGCTGCTCTAAGAACAAAGGCAATTCGGGGTGTTGAAAAAAAGGACAAAAAAGTGTTATTTTTCTCTTGAAAGTAAGTATAAGTTTCCACGAGGGCTTTTTTGTACTTTTTTCCCCGCTTTTGTTCTGTCACACAATACTGTTGTTAGAAGAGCTGAACAAAATGGAGCAGTGTACCTACCATACTTACTTACCGCAGGGTAAAGTTCAAAAGTTAACACCTACATGTTCGAACGAAAGGTGAGACACTTACTCCTCTACCTATTTATACTTATAGGTACTTACTCACCTAATAATCCTAATATCCCGTAAGAAAACCATTATCTAGATTTTTCCATCCAGTTTTCTTTTCGAAGTTGAAACGTACCTACCATACTTACCGCAGGGTAAAGTTCAAAAGTTAACACCTACATGTTCGAACGAAAGGTGAGATACTTACTCCTCTACCTACTTATACTTATAGGTACTTACTCAAAGCTGAACAAAATGGAGCAGTGTACCTACCATACTTACCGCAGGGTAAAGTTCAAAAGTTAACACCTACATGTTCGAACGAAAGGTGATATACTTACTCCTCTACCTACTTATACTTATAGGTACTTACTCACCTAATAATCCTAATATCCCGTAAGAAAACCATTATCTAGATTTTTCCATCCAGTTTTCTTTTCGAAGTTCAAATAGAACACTCCAAAGTCTAAACTTAGCTAAGTAAGTAAGGAAGTAGGGACCTACTTACTTGGGTAAATAGGTATCCGACCAATAAGTAAATAATATTAGGTAAGTACGAAGTACCTAAGAAAACCATTATCTAGATTTTTCCATCCAGTTTTCTTTTCGAAGTTCAAATAGAACACTCCAAAGTCTAAACTTAGCTAAGTAAGGAAGTAGGGACCTACTTACTTGGGTAAATAGGTATCCGACCAATAAGTAAATAATATTAGGTAAGTACGAAGTACTGTTAATTTTAGATAATCTGGAGAGATATTAGAATAGCTCTCATCTTGAAACCGCCAAAACATAGTAAGTAGATTAGGTTACCATTCAATTACCTTTACTTACCTAAAGGTACTGTTAATATGATTACTGATTAAGTGATTACCAATAAGTAAATAATATTAGGTAAGTACGAAGTACTGTTAATTTTAGATAATCTGGAGAGATATTAGAATAGCTCTCATCTTGAAACCGCTAAAACATAGTACTTAAGTAGATTAGGTTACCATTCAATTACCTTTACTTACCTAAAGGTACTGTTAATATGATTACTGATTAAGTGATTACCATACTAGTAAATAATGTATCAGGTAAGCAGTTCAAGTTTCAAGTACTTGAACGCTAAATATTTCCATGCCTCGTTACATTCATTAGATACCTATCTAAGTAGGTAAGTAGGTACCTACCTATTTAGTTTTGGGGAAGACACAATATCCCTGTAGATACGTAGGTACATGTACTTAAACGATACCTAGTGTTTAAGGACTTTAAGGTCAAAGGAGTTTCCACAGGCAGTATTAACAGCAACAAAGGAAACAAGTAGGTACACGACTACGACTTATTAATTTGAAGGATACAAGACGTGGGTGTGCAATTGGTGATTTTACCTTCCCACCCCACATGATCTAATTTTTATGTACTTACCTACCTACCCATCTGCGTACCTCCGCTCCGTGTAAATACTCAAACATATTAAACTAAGTACTTAAAGTACTTACTTAGTTAGATACCTATTCAAAGTTTATACTTAGTAGGTACATACCTACTTATGTACTGATAGATTAAAGCTGAAAATTCCCGTACTTATTTATGTACCTATCTACAAAATTCATAATTAGGTAACGGTACAAGATTCGATATGTTCTGAAAATACACTGCCCCACTTGAAACGAAAGCCTGGAGGGCTTTCGCAGTGTATGGAAACAGAAATTATGAAAATCAAATATGGATAGAATACGGATTTTAATACGTGCATATTTGCATACTTATTGAATTATAAGTAGCTACCCTACATTTAACTACTTACGCGAGGCAGTAAATAATGTATCAGGTAAGCAGTTCAAGTTTCAAGTACTTGAACGCTAAATATTTCCATGCCTCGTTACATTCATTAGATACCTAACTAAGTAGGTACCTACCTATTTAGTTTTGGGGAAGACACAATATCCCTGTAGATACGTAGGTACAATGGTACTTAAACGATACCTAGTGTTTAAGGTCAAAGGAGTTTCCACAGGTCCACAGAAAGTAAAACTTGGGAAAAAAAGTTCACAAGATAGGCAGGTACCTTTGTGACTGAATTTCCCCCTCAAAAGAGGTGTCCGGTGTAACGTTTTAGATCTGGGATTATGAATTATGGTTAGTTTATTTAAATAGTTAAAATCTGGATCAGTAATATCGGTATTAGGAGAGGATAGTCCAGTCTAGTCAATAGGTAAGCGGTTATGAGGTGCTGAAATGCTTACGATCGGTGCTTATTAGTAAGAGGACATTGAAGCGTAGAGGCAATACAATCTAACGAACACAATATGTCTGCCAATGTACGAGTTTGTGCCCTTTAAAATTTTCAAAGGCCAAAGCACCTTTAACTTTCGAGGAAGCACCAAATTCCCATCTCTCCTTCCTCCTTCATTATATCAAGCAGGATCATATCACAGAGAGACTCCAGAATGGATGGGATAGGAGGAAGCACCAAATTCCCATCTCTCCTTCCTCCTTCATTATATCAAGCAGGATCATATCACAGAGAGACTCCAGAATGGATGAGATAGGTACAAAGTGGGATTATCAATGTCGAAAGAGAAGGAGGAGGAGGAGAGGGAATTAATAAAGGGAAGGAAAAATGGGAAGGATTCATAGAGAATGGGAAAGAGAGGAAGCGGAGGGTGAAAATATGGGGGCTGGAAAAAAAATGAGTTATGGGGGCAATTTGTATGAAACATGAGATCCGACTGTTACAAGCGAGCTTCAGATTTTTCCCCCCACTTTCTATTACCCTCGTAGGGGAACTCTTGGAGGAGAGATGCGTGATGGGAAGAGATGTTGTGGAGTTGTTTACCTACCTCCTGTGTATCTGAGATGAGATTTTGAAGAACAAAATATAGGTATATTATAGTTTGGTGGTACTTAGGTACTTACTTTCTTACTTATCCTATACAAACATGAGATCCGACTGTTACAAGCGAGCTTCAGATTTTTCCCCCCACTTTCTATTACCCTCATAGGGGAACTCTTGGAGGAGAAATGCGTGATGGGAAGAGAATGAAGAGATGTTGTGGAGTTGCTTACCTACCTCCTGTGTATCTGAGATGAGATTTTGAAGAACAAAATTTGTCCCAATCATATTATAGTTTGGTGGTACTTAGGTACTTACTTTCTTACTTATACTATACTATTCTGGATTATCCAAATTTATAAGGATTTCTAGCCTGACTTTAATTTTGAAGCAGAATTCTTTTTTTTTTGGGGGTGGGGGGGTAGGGAATTTAGCAGTAAGCAGTGAGCTGTACTCTCTTGGGTGGCACAATTTCTCACATATGTTCTACAGTACCTACCTACCCGGATTATTTTTTATTCTCTCCTTTGGATAATAATGGATTTGCGAAGTCAATTTGTGGACTATTTTTTCTTCTTTGTCCCCCTTTTCCTTCCTTTTTCGGTGTCCTCTCTTCCCTCAGTGTCCTTATTTCCTCTTTTTCTCCCTTCCTTTCTCGATGTCCTTGACATTGAAAAGACGACCTTTACCTTGGCACAAGGGTAGAAAATATTTTTGGGGTAATATTAGAGGGTATTTTTTGAACATTACTTATACTTTGTCAGAGCACTTGTATTTGTATCGTATAATACTGTTGAGATGTTTAGGGAGATGTTTTGTTGACATGTTTGGGGTATGAGGGTATTGATTGGAAACTGTCGCGATTTGAGATTTACCTTCAGGGTATAGGTAGTTTTTCTGTTAACTATTGTCCTTGTCTGTAAGTCTGTCTCAGTATTACCAGCAACAAAGGAAACAAGTACTGAGTACAGTGTACACGACTACGACTTATTAATTTGAAGGATACAAGACGTGGGTGTGCAATTGGTGGTTTTACCTTCCCACCCCACATGATCTAATTTTTATGTACCTCTACCTACCTACCTACCCATCTGCGTACCTCCGCTCCGTGTAAATACTGAAACATATTAGACTACTTACAGTACTTACTTAGTTAGATACCTATTCAAAGTTTATACTTAGTAGGTACATAAGTACCTACTTACTTATGTACTGATAGATTAAAGCTGAAAATTCCCTCACTTATTTATGTACGCTTTTGTATACAGGGTGATTTCGACCGGTGGTGGTGTTCACGTTGTGTACTTACTTGAGTTTAGTTTTGTTCATTCATAGGTAGTTTGAAAGTTTAGCGGTAAGAGATTGGTTGGAGGTACCAGGTGTTTACGGTTTTGAGTTCAGTTCTGTTCATTCACACTTTCAAAGGTTTGTAGTTTCTAGAAGGGATTTGTTGGATGTACCAAAGGTATCTTCGGTAAAGTAGGGTACACTTGGGTATCTCTATACGAGTATGTATGAGAAACCGTCTTTTTGGTAAGGTCCGTCCTTGAAAACCCATTCTAGGAAGATGTTTACATACCTGGATCAATTACTTACTTTGTAGCAGCTATCAAATGGAACTTTCGTTTTCAATGTTGACAAATTATAACCTATTCTTTCGAGGTGCGCCCCTGTTAGTAACTCATCCGCTTGTTTACTTAAATACTCTCAAGAGCCGATCTATGAGGAGACAGAGTTCATAAATGTCTCCAAATGTGAACTTAACCTATTCTTTCGAGGTGCGCCCCTGTTAGTAACTCATCCGCTTGTTTACTTAAATACTCTCAAGAGCCGATCTATGAGGAGACAGGAGTTCATAAATGTCTCCAAATGTGAACCACCCTTTACACGTAGGTTTCATCGTACAAGTCTAAATTTCATACGCCAGAAACATATTTCATCAATTTATTTTTTGATTCCCTCCTCCCTCCAGCCACCCTTTCTCCGCACCCTTGTATGGAAATTTAATTTACAAATACCGAAGTAATACTCTATTACATGTGTACACTATTTTGACAGGGTGGGCTTATGATAACAACATCATGTTTGCTTTTTGTGTTGAGAAGCCTCAGTGTTTGTTTTTGTGAGGCAAACGGAGTTTAGTTTCATGTGGTTTACATCAAGCGTGTAAAAATATCTCATATGTACAACTGATACATTTACTCATCGGTTGTACACATTTTATATATAGCTTGTAAAGTTTGTCCCAGGTTGTACATGGCAGCCGTCAAACTTACCACATAGTTATTATGACAGAAGCTGTACCAACAATAATTTTACCTTAATGTGGATCCTTCTCTTTACTTCAAACTTCTTCGTAAAAAAATGTGGCAAAAGAGAATAACTTATTGGAACCTGGAACACAAATGGACCAGGTATTCTCACTGTTATTAGAGTAATTCCGAACATGACCCGAGCTAGAGGGAGATTAGTAGGTGAACTTACGAAGGTGTTTAGATATCACACGGCTTCCAATTCCGAACTTAAATCCTCCAGATACCGGACTAAATCCTAACGTAAGCGACATACATATAAGGTGATTGTTATGCCCGCGGCACTCTCAATGATTAATCTCTTCTGTACAAATAAATAATCCTTTCACTTGCCCGGGCCTCATTTAGATCCGTCTGCGCAGCGGCCATCGAACTAGTAGGCAGTTCAATTGCGGATATACCAATCAAAAACAGGTGCCGCACCCGAAGAAACCCTAGACCAAAAATCTAGCAACATCAAAGAGCAAAATTTATTTTACCAAGGCAGGAGTTCAATGTAGAGGGAACTTACTGTAACTGCTGAGGTCTTATCGGCCCGAAAGTGAAGAGAGAAGGAAAATACAGGGTAGGAGAAAGCCAGCCGTTCCAAAGACTGTTTATATGTTTAGGATAAAATCCGCCCCGGGTGGGAATCGAACCGTCCACCCTAGCGCTTACAAGACAGAATTGTCAGTCTTCACCTAGAACAGAAAGGTACTTACACTGTCGCTTGAGATTTAGGATGTTTTGACTATGATTCAGAGCTTGCACCCAGATTACATGGACATCAAACCGAATTAAAAGAGGTGTCCGGTGTAACGTTTTAGATCTGGGATTATGAATTATGGTTAGTTTATTTAAATAGTTAAAATCTGGATCAGTAATATCAGTATTAGGAGAGGATAGTCCAGTCTAGTCAATAGGTAAGCGGTTATGAGGTGCTAAAATGCTTACAATCGGTGCTTAATTAGTAAGAGGACATTGAAGCGTAGAGGCAATACAATCTAACGAACACAATATGTCTGCCAATGTACGAGTTTGTGCCCTTTAAAATTTTCAAGGGCCAAAGCACCTTTAACTTTGGAGGAAGCACCAAATTCCCATCTCTCCTTCCTCCTTCATTATATCAAGCAGGATCATATCACAGAGAGACTCCAGAATGGATGGGATAGGTATAAAGTGGGATTATCAATGTCGAAGGAGGAGGAGAGGGAATTAATAAAGGGAAGGAAAAATGGGAAGGATTCATAGAGAATGGGAAAGAGAGGAAGCGGAGGGTGAAAATATGGGGGCTGGAAAAAAATGAGTTATGGGGGCAATTTGTATGAAACATGAGATCCGACTGTTACAAGCGAGCTTCAGATTTTTCCCCCCACTTTCTATTACCCTCATAGGGGAACTCTTGGAGGAGAAATGCGTGATGGGAAGAGAATGAAGAGATGTTGTGGAGTTGCTTACCTACCTCCTGTGTATCTGAGATGAGATTTTGAAGTCAATTATTTATTAGTGAGTAGGTTTGTGGAGAGAGGGAAAGGGAGAGGCATTGGTTAAACTGTGGGAGGGACATTGACATGGCTAGAACTACATACTTTATTACATTATTACATTCCGTTTCCACCCATCTTTTTAGTTATTTCACATGTTGGTGCAGTTCATAGCAGTGGTCAAGCCCCTCCTAAAGAGGGTTGTGCCCCATCCACACCCACGTACATAAATATTTCCAATGTTTAATGTTTTGCTTTTGCTTATATACATGGGAAAAGTCTGATGTGGTTACTGTTATCCATCCTCCGCCTTCCTCTCTTAACCTTCCTTCTTCTCCTTCTCTTACTTCTCCGCCTCCTCCTCATCTGCCTTCCTCTTTTCCCCTTCCTTCTTCTCTTCCTTTTCCGCCTCCTCCTTTTCTTCCTTCTCCTTCTCCTCCCTCCTCCTCTTCTCCTTTTCTCCTTCCTCCTCCTCTTCTCCCTCCTCCTCTCTCACAGCTCTCCTCTGTCCGTGTTTAACCTCTAGCCCTCCCTTCTTGTCCATTTCGCATGTTCATTATGTTTTCGTTAATAATAAATAATTCCTCCATAATTAATTTGAAAATATATTAGCGCGATGTGGTTAATAAATTAAAATTTTGTCTGAGGTAAGCGTACAGTCGTGGTGAGAAGGCAGGCCAAAACCTGTGACATTTTGAGAAGCGGGGGGCGAAAATGTATCCCGAATTTACAGGGATTGGGGAATAAATTAAAAGCAGGGCTGCCCAATTGATTTCAAGTCGATCGCGACCAGCACACCCAGCAGTGTTGTGAATCCTGAGGCAAACCCGTGACATTTTTGAGAAGCGGGGGGCTAAAATGTATCCCAAATTTACAGGGATTGGGGTTAATAAATTAAAATTTTGTCTGAGGTAAGCGTACAGTCGTGGTGAGAAGGCAGGCCAAAACCCGTGACATTTTGAGAAGCGGGGGGCGAAAATGTATCCCGAATTTACAGGGATTGGGGAATTAATTAAAAGCAGGGCTGCCCAATTGATTTCAAGTCGATCGCGACCAGCACACCCAGCGACCCAGCGGTGTTTGAACCTGGCAATATCATCTTACATACCCGATTACTCCAAACTTGTGGACCAAATTCAGAGTCAAGTCTCTCATTAGGTAAATCGATCGCAAGACTGTATTGAAAATACAAGTCGATCTTCCTCTGAATGGCGCATTAACTTCATCTCAAGAGATCTGCTGCTCTGGAGCTTAAAATAGAAAATGAACCTGAAATGTGGAAGGTAGAAGCCCCTTTCATCCAGACATCCCTGAGCTGATTACATCTCTTGGGATTAGGGGCACTGGTAACATTTGGATTTATTGCATTCTGATGAACTTGCCTCGGTAGTCGGTAGTGTGGTGGTTGGTGGTAGCGGTAGCTTGGAGAGCGTGGGTTGAAATACTGTCCAGTCGAATATGAGTATGTGTTTCTCCGATGGACTGCATAAAACGTATGTTCGTTACTCAGTTCTCAGTTGGTGCAAGTATCTCTTGAAATTTTTCTTGAGAGGTTTGATAGAGGGAACTATAACGACAATTTCATTATCGTCCCGAAATCGAAGAGAGGAAGACAGGATAGGAGAAAGCCAGCCAGCCAGCCGGAAACGAACCGTATCTGTTTAGGATAAAGTTCGCCCCGGTCGAAACTCTAACCCACGACCTTGCGCTTACAAGGCAGGCCTGCTACCTTCCCCGCCCCCCCCCCCCCCGAATAAAATCCTGGATACGGTCCTGCTTAACGGGGGTGCATTCCCAGAGTTTCGATTAGATTTATGTATTTGTTCGTATTTTAATGATGTTTTGTTTATCCTATCTGGTAACGGCATCGTTTGTTCAATTTGTCTGTCTGTGTTGATAACATTCCCATTGATCGTATTTTTATCCGTTGCGTAACGATTCTCGTCAAATCGGCTTTTCCCAGTTTTTTCCTTGTGTGTTAAGTAGTATAGTCAGAAGGATTTTGTAAATGCGTTGGATTTGTGCGTCATTTGATGCAATTTTTAGAGGGCAGCCAGAGTGGGCGGGGGTGGGGGTGGTCGTTCTGGATAGGTACTTCCCATGGTTCATTATCCTACCTTGCGTATCAAATTTTACTCTAGCTCTGATGGGTAGATTTAGTATTTAGTACCTACATAAGTAAATGAAGAACATGACTGTATATTAGGCTTTTCCCAGTTTTTTCCTTGTGTGTTAGTATAGTCAGAAGGATTTTGTAAATGCGTTGGATTTGTGCGTCATTTGATGGAATTTTTAGAGGGCAGCCAGAGTGGGCGGGGGTGGGGATGGTCGTTCTGGATAGGTACTTCCCATGGTTCATTATCCTACCTTGCATATCAAATTTTACTCTAGCTCTGATGGGTAGATTTAGTACCTACATAAGTAAATGAAGAACATGACTGTATATTATTGGTGTAAAGAAATAGGAGTTAGAACTAAGTACTTATTATGTATAACGAAATTTTCGGTTTAACTGTAAGGAAATAAAAGGATAATAGCCCTTGAAACGTAAACGTCCATTAGGTAACATTTTCACTTTCAGTCATGAATGTGGAATGTCGAAGGCTTAGTTCCCTCTAGGTTGGTAGGTTATTGAGAGTTCCCCTTACTTTAAGGTAAGGGTAGGTGGTAGTATTAAAATTTTTCAAGATAGGATTACATAAGTTCGCCTCGGCTTACGTTTTAATTACACACCATGTTAGTACGTAATAAAAAAGTAAAAAATTGCCTGTAATAATTTGGAATTTAATTAGTTACGCCGCTATCGTGTATTACGTACATACGCCGTGGAAAGCTTCAACTAATCTGAAACCCCCTTCTACAAATTGTTACAGGCAATTTTTTACTTTTTTATTACGTACTAACATGGTGTGTAATTAAAACGTAAGCCGAGGCGAACTTATGTAATCTTATCTTGAAAAATTTTAATACTACCACCTACCCTTAACTTAAAGTAAGGGGAACTCTCAATAACCTACCACCCTAGAGGGAACTAAGCCTTCGACATTCCACATTCATGACTGAAAGAAAGACGAGGGAGGAGGAGGAAGAGGGAGAGAAGACGAGGGAGGAGGAAGAAGGAGGAGAAAGAGGGGGAATATATGAAGGCGGAGAAAGAGGCAGATCTGAAGAACGAGGAGAAAGAGGAGGAAGATTTGGGTGGAGAATACGAAAGAGGGGGAAGAGAAGGAGGAGAAAGAGGAGGAGAAGACGAAGATCAGACGAGGGAGGAGGAGGAAGAGGGAGAGAAGACGAGGGAGGAGGAAGAAGGAGGAGAAAGAGGGGGAAGATATGAAGGCGGAGAAAGAGGCAGATCTGAAGAACGAGGAGAAAGAGGAGGAAGATTTGGGTTGAGAATACGAAAAGGGGGAGAGAAGGAGGAGAAAGAGGAGGAGAAGACGAAGATGTGAAGGAGAGGAGATGACGAAGATCTGAAGGAGAAAGGAGAGGAGGAGGAAAAACAACATGTGGGAGAGAAGCAACAAGAAGGAGAGAAAGAGAAATAAGTAAATTCAGACATTTGTATGCTGCTGAGATACGTAAACGAGGGAGAAAGGAGAGAGATAGAAGAGGGAGGAGGAAGAGGGAGAGAAGACGAGGGAGGATGAAGAAGGAGGAGAAAGAGGGGGAAGATATGAAGGCGGAGAAAGAGGCAGATCTGAAAAACGAGGAGAAAGAGGAGGAAGATTTGGGTGGAGAATACGAAAGAGGGGGGAGAGAAGGAGGAGAAAGAGGAGAAGAAGACGAAGATGTGAAGGAGAGGAGATGACGAAGATCTGAAGGAGAAAGGAGAGGAGGAGGAGGAAAAACAACATGTGGGAGAGAAGCATCAAGAAGGAGAGAAAGAGAAATAAGTAAATTCAGGGGTGGGAAGAAACAAAAATATCTTAGGGGAAGACGAGGGGGAGGGAGGGATACAAATAATATGTTGTTAGAGATGTACACATTTTTCCCTCAAAATACAAGTAAATTCGATATGACACAATATAAATATCTTAGGGGAAGACGAGGGGGAGGGAGGAAGGGAGGGATACAAATAATATGATGTTAGAGATGTACACATTTTTCCCTCAACACCCAAGTAAATTCGATATGACACAATATTATTATTTTTTCAGAATCCAATTTGGTTTCCGAGGCTTATCAGAGGTGGCGGAAGCATGATATTGCTGTCTTCATATTGAGGAAGATTCTTTGTCACCAGAGTTAAATAAATATAATTTTCCACAAAGGACTTCTTTTGGTGTTGTTTTATATTTTTGTGCCTTTTGCTTTTGACTCATGTTCTTATATCATAGGATTCATAGGTAGGTACTTACAGGTAAGTAAGTATTTAAGTACCTACCTAGTAAGCTAAACGTACACACATTAGGTAGGTAATTTGTTTTCTCCAAACTATTCAGACGAGAGGAACAAACAAATAAAATCAATCATTTTCCCTTTTTACAAAGTCTTTCAACCTAAAATACAGCCTGTGGAGCCAATTATAAGAACAAGAAGGAGAAACAAGAAGATGATGATGTTACCTTCCAAGCTAACCACTTGTTAGTAACCAGGCTGGCCTATATTATTCGTCCTAATTGAACTTTTGAGTCACCTTCCCATTCTATTCTGTTCTATCCCCCTCCTACTGTTTCCTGCTGCCCCCCCCCCTTCTCCTATCCCTCTAATCTTCTTTTAGCCACTCATTCCAGGTCTTTGATATTACTTTCTATTTTTCTTTGTACGTAGGTACATATATCAATGTACGTACCATTATTCTCATCCTTTATCTATCCCTCCTCCCTTTTCCTTTTTCTGTTTTCCCTTCTTTAAATTCCTCATTCTTCTGAGATTTCTCCTTCCTCTCTCCCTAGCCTACCCCCAATTTCCTTTCTCTCTATCCTTCCAAAACTCCAATACTTTTGAACTATAGTCTTTCTCCAGGTACCCATCTCACCATCTTTCTCCTGCTCCTTCTCCAGTATTTCCAAATATGTTTAAATTCAATAATGTCGCACACACTTTATACATGGCTGTGACAGTTTGCGAGGTTCCTCTCCAGAATATACTTACTTCGGGGTAACAAAAAATACAGGGCGTTCCCAGATTGGTGTGTAACTACTCCCGTAAATAGGTAAGTACTAGCTTGGATTTTGGTGTTGGTGTTCTTATTTTCAATCCAAATTTTTTTGCTGGTTTCACAAGTAAACTACTGTAGGCTGTGTAGACACACTACTTTGTAAGATGATAGTCATGGTCATGATAGGTAGGTATGTACAAAAGTCCCTCTAAAATAGACTCCGTATTAGGTATAGTCTTCGTTTCTTGCTGACTGATGCTGATTCAACTGATCCAACTGATACACCCTGTATTCTAGCTCCAGACTTGTGCTGACTTATCCAATAGCACGTCAGTCTTCGTTTTCAGGGATGACTATCTATTTGGTAGGTATTTCTAATAGTAAACAGGTAAAGTAGTCTCTTGGATACGTCACGTACTTAGGTGCTTGCAGGTTAAACAATGAAAACTTTGGCTAAACGGGTTTCTGAAAAACACTACTTTCACTCCTTTGTACCTAGGTAGGTAAACTACGAATGAAGTTTGGGAAAAAATAGACAAGTTCATCTCCAATTTGTACGACATTGTTTGTATTTCCGTTCTCACCATACAACACACATTTGTATGCTGCTGAGATACGTAAACGAGGGAGGAAGAGAGAGAGAAATAGAATAGGAGAAAAAAGAGGCTTCCATCCACAATTTTATCTTGTATTTAACAAAGGTATTAGGTACAGAGAGTTGAGAATAATTCTTTTATCTTACCTGAATAAGAGACCTTATTCTTGGCTTCTTCCCTTTGACCATACAGCAGGAATCAGGGATGACTATCTATTTGGTAGGTATTTCTAATAGTTAACAGGTAAAGTAGTCTCTTGGATACGTCACGTGCAGGGATGACTATCTATTTGGTAGGTATTTCTAATAGTAAACAGGTAAAGTAGTCTCTTGGATACGTCACGTACTTAGGTGCTTGCAGCTTAAACAATGAAAACTTTGGCTAAACGGGTTTCTGAAAAACACTACTTTCACTCCTTTGTACCTAGGTGGGTAAGTAGACTACGAATGAAGTTTGGGAAAAAATAGACAACCATACAGCAGGAATCAGGGATGACTATCTATTTGGTAGGTATTTCTAATAGTTAACAGGTAAAGTAGTCTCTTGGATACGTCACGTACTTAGGTGCTTGCAGCTTAGACAATGAAAACCTTGGCTAAACGGGTTTCTGAAAAACACTACTTTCACTCCTTTGTACCTAGGTGGGTAAGTAAACTACGAATGAAGTTTGGGAAAAAATAGACAAGTGCTGCCTAGGTAAATGATGGGTAATGCTGCCTATGTAAATGATGGGTATTTCAATGAACTTATCTATCAATATCAGAGATTTTTATAAAGTTTTGACCAGATTAATGCACTAGTTTAGGAAATTATCAAAAGTGAGGCGGAAGGCGGAAAACCAACCATTTGCTACGTTTCAACACAACCGACATGCTGCCCAAGCCCAAAACTCCAAAAAACGGTCGAAATCCGTCCAAAAGCGGTCAAAATACCGCCAAGCGCAGCACCTATCTTAACTAAACGTTTTCTATTGCATCCTTGTCACATTTGTGAACTACAGTGATGGGTAATTCAATGAACTTATCTATCAATATCAGAGATTTTTATAAAGTTTTGACCAGATTAATGCACTAATTTAGGAAATTATCAAAAGTGAGGCGGAACGCGGAAAATCAACCATTTGCTATGTTTCAACACAACCGACATGCTGCCCAAAACTACCCTAAAAACCCAAATTAATTGACCGACTAGTACAGGGAGACGAACTTGAACTTTAAAACGTCACACAATTTTAAATTAATTAAAACTGAACATAAAAGGGATTAAAAATCATCACTAATTACGTACCTAGATTAATCACACGTAAATTCACGTGGGGTAGTGAAAAATGGCTGAAAATTTTCCGACAACTTGTTGACAAAATGAAAATGTCTCCACGTTAGAAAAACCTACGGTCTTTTCGACGAACTTGAACTTTAAAACGTCACACAATTTTAAATTAATTAAAACTGAACATAAAAGGGATTAAAAATTATCACTAATTACTAATTACCTAAGTACCTAGATTTTAATCACACGTACTTAAATACACGTGGGGGAGTGAAATGAAAAATGGCTGAAAATTTTCCGACAACTTGTTGACAAAATGTCTCCACGTTAGAAAAACCTACGGTCTTTTAATTTTCTTTAAGAACAATTTATTTTAAAATCATGATAACAATAAATATAAAAGGATTTAATATTTTATAAGATCGAATTTAAACTTTGTAAAAAAATTTGAAAAAGAAGATAACATTTATCGAAGCACAGACAAACCAACGAACTTTCGAAAAGAACTAAAATTTTTTTGAAATTTTGTGCACGTTCACGTTCCTGCCTGAAGAAGAGAGAAAAGTTTTGTTTTCAAAGTTAGTTCGAGGCGATGTTGATAGAGAGCAGCACATGATTGAAGTTGCTGACAACTAGTGGGCGGCTTTGTAACGGAGTTACAGGGTACACCGATATTCTTGAAAATTTTGAATTTTTTTGACAAAAAAAACTTGGAGATATTATGGAAAATTCTGGCAGCCAAATCCATTTACTCTACAGAAAGGTTCGTGGAATAGATCCCAGGAACTCCGAATGATATATATTTAATTCATTTAAAAAGTTACATGCCTTTCAGTTTTGTTATTTGCCCCTTTGAGCTTTGGTTCGTTTCCTTATAAAACCAGTGGGTTCTATACTCGTAAAAGCTCGTATGCACAGATTGCACAGTATGACCTCTCATATTGTGCATAAATGCATAATGTAGGTAGTAGGTAGGTAGGTATATGGTAGTGCAAATTATTAGTATTATTATTTGATTAAAATCGCTAGCCTATAAATCTCACCAAACTTGGTTCGGCATTTCAGCAGAGGAATAAATTATGGCACCCATGATCGAGAATCCCACACAGCATTCTGCACAAATTAATCAGGACCGCATTTATGATACTTGGGATTAGGGATTCTGTGTTTTAGAAATGAAAATGGCTAATACCTACCTACCTAGGTACATACAATTTCCCTAATCGTGGAGTTAATTTTGTGTTTAAATGCCAAAGGCAATCGCCTGAACCACGTCCACACTATGAATTTTCTTTCTTTTTTCTCTCTCCTACAAAAATCCTTTGATCTTAACTCTGTATTTATCGTATTCACTTATGCTTCCTGTGACGGTGGTCTATTCACTAATGTGATGGTCAGATGGTCGATTATAATGAAATAATTACCTATAGGTACCTAATAAATTTAATCTCACTTTATCACGCAATCCCCCTTATACGAGTTACGAGATGATTCAATGACAGTGATGTCCTAGTCAAAGTCAGATCGCTGTCGGTTTGGTGATCACTGCATTCACTGCAACTCAGCTGATGAAGTGATCATCATATTCGGGCCTACTAATAAACAACTAAACAACAAGTAAATAATATTATTCAAACATATGATGTAGATTTTTAGATAATAAGGTGAATCGATTTAAAACCTTTTTTCATCCCCGACTATCCAGACCATATGAGAGATTTTACGAAACCGAGAGAATTTACAAAATATGACTTCACATAACTTCATATTTTCAAATCATTTGGGAGAGGGAGGCAATAATATCAAGAGTCATCCACCTCTATTTCTCTCTTTTTAGTTCTCTCCACACCTCCACTCTCTCTATGGTCACATTCACCTCCAAAAGTGTTTTCCTTGGAGATCTCCGGGAGAAATAAACATAAAATATCCTTGCGAGATAATATCAAGAGTCATCCACCTCTATTTCTCTCTTTTTAGTTCTCTCCACACCTCCACTCTCTCTATGGTCACATTCCATTCACCTCCAAAAGTGTTTTCCTTGGAGATCTCCGGGAGAAATAAACATAAAATTTCCTTGCGAGAATGAATACGGGAAATATTGGGGCAAATGACACTTCAAATAAAACTCAAAATAATAATCCCTTTGCTGTGTGTTCAATACTCGATTTTCTTTCCATCCCTGTGTCTTTACATCTCTCTATCTACTTACTCTTCCTCCCTCTACTCTCTCTCTCCCTCCCTCCCCCTCTCTCTCTCTCTCTCCCTCCCCCTCTCTTCCTATTCTCTCTCCCTCTCTTCCTATTATCTCACCTTCTCTCTCCCTCTCTCTCTCTCTCTCTCTCTCTCTCCCATCCTGGTAGGTAAAAAAAAAAAAAAAAATAAAAAAAAAAAAAAAAGAGGAGGAGGACGATGAGGAGAAGAAGAGAAAGAAGCAGTGGTGAAATTTGTCAACTCAGGTAAGTAGGTAGGTAATGAATTGAAAGTACTGCCCAAAAATTATCCTCATCTGAAGCCTGAATTTTAAGTGAGTGAGTAGGTAGGTAGGTAGGTAGGTATTCTCTCACCCTCTCTCCTCCCCTTCTCAATCTCTATCCTCCTCCCTCTCCTTATGAACGTCCATTCTTTCTACTATCTTCTGTTTAGGAAGAAAGCAGTGCCGTGGAAAGGAAGTAAAAAGGGGTCAAACAGCCTTAAAGGATCTGGATTAACCTTCTACGAATCTATAGGTCCTCGATTATCATGAGAGTTTAGATTGTAGGAGATAAATTTTGATAGGTAGGTAAGTAGGTAGGTAGATTGTAGGAGATAAATTTTGATAGGTAGGTAACAAAAAACAAAAATTAAAAAAAAAATGAGGAGGAGGAGGAGGATGAGGAAGAGAAAGAAGCAGTGGTGAAATTTGTCAACTCAGGTAAGTAGGTAATGAATTGAAAGTACTGCCCAAAAATTATCCTCACCTGAAGCCTGAATTTTAAGTGAGTGAGTAGGTAGGTATCTACCTATTGCTGGCTTTTCCTCTGGTTTCCCCCATTCCCACGCCACTGACCAAGGTCCTCGATCAAAATAAAAGACAGAGACAGAGAGCTATGTTGTCATCTTTGTCATACCTACCTAGGCGAACATAATGTATGGAATTAGAAGAGAGAGAGAAAATAATAAATTGGATGATATAGTAATTGGACTTGGGAATGAGTGAGACAGAGAAAAGAGTGGGATATAGAGATGGAGGGAGAGAGAGTAGAGAGTGGGAAGGAGAGAGAAAAGAGTAGGAAAGAGCTATGTGTCATCTTTGTCATACCATACCTAGGCGAACATAATGTATGGAATTAGAAGAGAGAGAGAAAATAATAAATTGGATGACATAGTAATTGGACTTGGGAGTGAGTGAGACAGGGAAAAGAGTGGGATATAGAGATGGAGGGAGAGAGAGTAGAGAGTGGGAGGGAGAGAGAAAAGAGTAGGAGTGCATGACCTTGAATTTTTTCAGCAAATTTGTGTCTCTTGTCTTCCTTTGGAGTTTTAATTTTTGACTACCTAGTCGGAATCAGTAAAATAATGAAGTAGGTAGAAGGTACCCGGTTCTTTAGGTTTTCATTCCACGTGTTGTTTCATTTTATCCGTGAAAATTCAGTTTTTTCGACAGATCGACAGTTTGTGTCTTTTCAGTTTTTAGTATCAGTAAATCCGTTTTGCGTTTTAACCTTTTAACTAAATAAGTTACTTTTGATCGTTAGTACGTTACGTACCTAATAGGTAGGCATTTGTAAAATGTGCTTTTGTCTTTTGTTTCGCTGTTATCTTCGGTATTGACTTTAAAATAATTCCATCAACCAAAGTTTTCGTTTTAAAACGTGTTCGATTAATCTATTGTTAGCATGTGTATAGGTTTGTGGGCAGTGAGGAGGGATACTTTCCTCCCTAGGGATGAATGGTGGAGTGTGGATAAGTATACTTAGTGGAATGTGGAAGTGGACTGTGTTTGGTGGACTATGGACACTGTGGACCTATTAGAGCCGACAATGTCGAGATCCAAGCCAAGGACGATAAAGGTAAAACTATTTCTTTCTTTCTTATTTTTAGTGGGTTTAATCGTTTAATGTCACTTTCTGGAATGGGCGCCCGTATAGGGTATACGTTCCACGTATTTTGTAAGCTGCATCAGCAATATGCTAATCGACAGAAGAACAGGATATAGAAGAAAGCCATCCGTTCCCAGAATGAACCCTTTCTGTTTAGGATGGAGTTCGTCCCGGGTGGGAATCGAACCCGCGACCTATCACTTAGAAGGCAGACGACAGTTTGGTGCTCCCCCAGTTGGCTCGTATAGACAGGGCATCTTCGGGTTCTTTATTATTTGTTTTCCGACTGGGAACTAGGGTGTCATAAATCGCCTGCATTCAGGGGCGTTCATAGGGGGGCTCATCCGGTCCCATTTCCCCGGGCTCCTCAAAGGGCCCAGAACCAGCAGAAAAGCCTTATTTTCCTTTCGGAATTTCCCCTCTTCTTAAGATCGTTTCCCCTCTTTTTCCTATGGATTAGTACAGGCGCTATCACACCAAAAGAGGGGAAACGAGCTTCAGAAGAGGGGAAATAGCGAAAGGAAAATACGACTTTTAGTACAGGCGCTATTACCCCAAAAGAGGGGAATACGAGCTTCAGAAGAGGGGGAATTGCGAAAGGAAAGTACAGCTTTTCCAAAAAGGAAAACTAAATGACTTAGGTATCTTGTACCTAGTATTTTTGCTTTTAAATAAATATATTGCGAGGAATGGCTGATTTTTGGAGTTAGACCTAGTCGAGGATGAGTAAAGAGTCCGATTAGTCTGTGAAAGACCCTGCTTGCATTTCAACCTGGCGTGATTCTACAGAAAATAGTTATACAGAGGTAATACATTTCTGGTTTGAACTCCGAGCTAGGTGTGGCTGACTGAGCTAGTGGGGGCTAGCTGAGCTGGTGCGGTACTGGTCGGGCAGTCAGATCTGACAACACAACACAGGGGCGTCATAATAAATTCACCGCTAACTTATTACTCTGGAGCATGTCACAGTACTTTAATACTACTTAGGCCAGCCACTCACTATCAGGTAGACCTGACAGGTACATCTGATCAGGTCCGCCTGCCAGGTCTACCTGATACCTGATGAGTACACCTGATCAGGTCTACCTGATAGTGAGTGGCTGGCCTTACTCTGTGAGCAATTAGTCATTACTGGTAGTCTGTTGTCGGTAATGCTAAGCACCTGTGTGGACTGTGGAGGTGTGTTGCCGTGTACTTGGTTGGAAAACTACCAAGTTACAAGATTTATGAATGGAATGATGAGAGGAATGTTACTATAAGTTACGATAGTTATAGGTTATAGGTAGGTACCTACCTACTTGTTGTGATGGGAAAATAAATTATCGAATATATCTGGAAAGTTTGAGCGAGCTGAGTAAAGTCGGGAGAACTTCTATCACATTTCTCTGCAGAACTCAGAACTTACTCAGAAGTGTCCCTGACTCCCTGAGCTTAGGTTTGTTAATTGTTCGGGCAGCCCACCCGTAGATCAAACTTAAAATTCTGGTACCTATTCAGTGCTAAACAGATACGGTAGGTAATAGCTACTTCATTGTCAGAACTATGTACCCATAATGCTGTAGAATTAAGGAGCGCGGTTTAATATTCTATTGCAAGAACAAGCTAGAAGCTACTTGGTAGGAAAAGCTGATGAAGAAATTTCATCACCATCAGCAAAATGTCACATAATTAGGAGGTTGTGCGGCGTACAACATTAAACTAAATGGCCTGAACGTGACGTATTTAAGTTAATAGGGGGAGATATTGTCTATGTTGCTGTCAGTTTTTTCCCCCCATCTTTAAGTTTGAGCTTTCCTTTTTACCATTTGCGTGAAATCTTTTAAGAAAAAAGTAGGTAGGTAGGTAGTACCTATCTTAAGATTTTATCTCTCGTAGCTTCAGAACATCTGAACCGGCATGCTGATAGCTGGAACATCACCTATCTATCGTATGAAAGTACCTAGGTATAAACCTACCTACATCCATGCTGTTGCATAAAAGCTTAATCTCACTGAAAAGTAAAATATTTTTAGATTTACGAAACGAATGATAGTCATCTAGTCATTATTCTTCACTTTATTTTACAAATAAAATGAAGATGGTGATGGGCATTTACCATTTTACATACCTACCTACATAAATTTTCTTTAGACTTGGTAAAATCCAAAATTTCCCTCGCATGAAATGCCTATAATAGGCGTAAAATGAGAGGTGCGTGAAGTTAGCACCACAACTTTTGCTGCGAATTTGTACCAAAGCCCATCATTTAGTACCCATTCTGTTCCATCAAACCCACTTTGTCCCATAATTTGTACCAGCACCATTACATCACAATTCATGTTTTTAGTTTTCCTGGTTTGAATTTCCCACTTAGAAGAATAGATACAGTAAAACGGGGTGAATAGGAACAGTGGGGTGAATAGAAACGAAACTTTAGGTTAAGGTTCGAAAATTATTTATTTTTCCAACTAAAATTCTAAGAGATGTAATGTGGGCAAAAAAAAAAAACGCTTCCAAATTATAAGACTTCAAATTTTAGCAGGAAAATTGAAGAAAAAAAAATCTTCAAACCTTAACATGAAGTTTCGTTTCTATTCACCCCGTTTTTACATACATTATACTATGGTACAAGAACATCTGTCGTAATAAGCAAAGTGTGTTGTTTCTTCCCAGGTAAACTCAATTAAGATAATTTTATTTTAATACTGGTTGTTGAAAAAAGTAGAAGATATGACAATCTAGAGAACGGATTTCATTACTCCATTTCACTCCTGAAATAGCACAGTTACCTACCTCTCAAGTAGAATTTTTAAATTTTATGACAGTAATACTATAATAGACTGTTGAGTACAAAGTACAAGGTAGGTATGTAAGCACTGGGCGAGAATAATGCCACAAGCGTTCACTACCACCCAACCCTTAAAGCTCCATAATAAATCCTCAATTAAGTGAGGAAAAAATTTCAATGCTCTGGCTGGGATTGAACCCACACCCTCCTGGTTACTAGACCTTGGCCATTACCCCACAAGCTAACTAGGCCGGCGAAAATAAAAAAGGAAAATCTACTAAAGAATTGTTTGCAAATTAGTG